>NW_028162933.1:0-4000 GCF_964263955.1 Coregonus lavaretus | reverse complement strand
TCACTGGAAACAACCCGCAGCTGCACAGGAGAGGCAGATCCTGAGCACGCCCCCTGCTCCACTCCAGACACACCCACATAAAGGGGACAAACACACATACAGATACAACAGAAAAAGAGGGGACAAAACAAGGAGGAAGGGAAACAGAAAAGGGAGAGACAAGCTGCCCACATAACAGGCTCAATCGGTGCCTCCAGTGATGCTCTCTTTTTCATTGTTACCCAACGCTTAGGTTTACCTCCACTGTACTCATATCCTTCCATATCCTTGTCTGTACATAATGCCCTGAATCTATTCTACAACGCCCGGAAATCTGCACCTTTTATTCTCTGTACCCAATGCACTAGAAGACCAGTTCTTAAAGCCTTTAGCCATATCCTTATTCTAGTCCTCCTCTGTTCCTCTGGTGATGTAGAGGTTAACCCAGGCCCTGCATCCCCCAGTACCACTCCTACTCCCTAGGCGCTATCATTTCTTGACTTCTGTAACCGTAAAAGCCTTGGCTTTTTGCATGTTAACATCAGAAGCCTCCTTCCTAAGTTTGAGTTATTCACTGCATTAGCACACTCCACCAACCCTGATGTTCTAGCAGTGTCTGAATCCTGGCTTAGGAAGGCCACCAAAAATTCTGAAATGTCCATCCCCAACAACAACATTTTCCATCTAGATAGGACTGCCAAAGGGGGTGGAGTTGCAATCTACTGTAGAGATAGCCTATAGAGCTCTATCATACTATCCAGGTCTGTGCCCAAACAGTTTGAGCTCCTACTTCTAAAAATCCACCTTTCCAGAAATAAGTCTCTCACTGTTGCCGCTTGCTACAGACCCCCCTCAGCCCCCAGCTGTGCCCTGGACACCATATGTGAATTGATTGCCCCCCATCTATCCTCAGAGTTCGTACTGCTTGGTGACCTAAACTGGGATATGCTAAACACCCCGGCCGTCCTACAATCCAAATTAGATGCCCTCAATCACACACAAAAAATCAGTTAGACTGTAAAGTCTCCTTCCAGAATCACATTAAAAATCTCCAATCCAAAGTTAAATCTAGAATCGGCCTCCTATTTCGCAACAAAGCCTCCTTCACTCATGCTGCCAAACATGCCCCCGTAAAACTGATTATCCTACCGATCCTTGACTTCGGTGATGTCATTTACAAAATAGCCTCCAACACTCTACTCAGCAAATTGGATGTAGTCTATCACAGTGCCATCCGTTTTGTCACCAAAGCCCCATATACTACCCACCACTGTGACCTGTACGCTCTTGTTGGCTGGTCCTCACTACATATACCCCAGTATCTCTATTTGCACATCATCTCTTGCACATCTATCATTCCAGTGGTAATACTAAATTGTAATTATTTTGCACTATGGCCTATTTATTGCCTTACCTCCATAACTTGCTACATTTGCACACACTGTAAATATATATTTTCTGTTGTATTTTTGACTTTATGTTTTGTTTACCCCATATGTAACTCTGTGTTGTTGTTTTTTATCGCACTGCTTTGCTTTATCTTGGCCAGGTCGCAGTTGTAAATGAGAACTTGTTCTCAACTAGTTTACCTGGTTAAATAAAGGTGAAATAAATAAAATAAATAAAACACTGGAACTAGCTTAGCTAACTAGTTAGCCAGCTTTGCTAGCGGCAACCTAACTATCTAACTAATGTGGTAGCTAGTTAGTTATTGCCACACACGTCTGATTAATATATTCAGTCTTTATGACAATGACAAGATGGCTAGCTCGTTAGCCAACAAGCAGAGATCATACATTATGGGGAGCATAACAAGAAGCATAAATCTCGTCAAAAAAGTGAAGACGCGTGTAGCAGCTATGAGATTTGACTGACAGCTTTGAGAGTCAACGGACGTAAGAGTTTTTTTACGACATGTATTTTTAATGCATTTTATTGGTCAATATGTCGTGAAATGTTAATACAGACGTAAAGTATCGATTATTGTAAGAGAAAAAATAATTCACCAAATTTGGAGTTGCGTCTGACAGCAGCGAAGATAAGTAACATAATTAAAATAATGCATTCAAGTTTAAAACTAAATTAGAAAGACACCACAATCCCAGTCCACTGTAGCTCAGTTGGTAGAGCATGGCGCTTGCAACGCCAGGAATGTGGGTTCGTTTCTCACGGGGGGCCAGTATGAAAATGTATGCACTCGCTAACTATAAGTTGCTCTGGATAAGAGCGTCTGCTAAATGACTTAAATGTAAAAAAGTTGAAGTAAAAAATCTATTTAACAATTTAGAAATTAAATATTTCTGTTATCTTGGCTCCTCACTGAAAGTTTATATTCAACATTTTGCTTTTCTCTTGCAAAGCAACAATCCTTGTATGTCTATATTGTGTGCATGCTCACCCCAACAATAACCCCAAGTCAAGAGATGTATCTGTTTTGCTCAAATATTTATCTTTACGACACAGAGAGTTGACCTTGCAAGCAGAGCTCTGAATTCGAGAGGGATAGGCCTACCAACACTGTAAAAAAAGAAAAAGATATTGAGATTCATGCAAATTTTGTCATTTAATCTATAGTCAAGTCAAATACATTTGCAAAATGTGTTGAGTTAACTTTTTTTTTGATTGAGTTCAACTCACTCAAAATGTAAAAACGTATAATATCAAATTGAGTTAGCAAAGAACAATGTGTTCACTCAACTTCCAAATCAGAACCAAGAAGTCAAATCAACTAAAGGAACATAACAGTTGTGTTGACAAAAAATGTCAGGTTAAGATAACTACAACTTATCAAATTGTTTTAATTAATGAAATCAAATCGAATCAACTAAGAACTACAGTACCTGTCAAAAGTTTGGACACACCTACTCAATCAAGGGTTTCTTTATTTTTACTATTTTCTACATTGTAGAATAGTAGTGAAGACATCAAAACTATGAAATAACACATCTGGAATCATTTAGTAACCAAAAAAGTGTTAAACAAATCAAAATATATTTTATATTTGAGATTCTTCAATGTAGCCACCCTTTGCCTTGATGACAGCTTTGCACACTCTTCGCATTCTCTCAACCAGCTTCACCTGGAATGCTTTTCCAACAGTCTTGAAGGAGTTCCCACATATGCTGAGCACTTGTTGGCTGCTTTTCCTTCACTCTGCGGTCCAACTCATCCCAAACCATCTCAATTGGGTTGATGTCGGGTGATTGTGGAGGCAAGGTCATTTGATGCAGCACTCCATCACTCTCCTTCTTGGTAAAATAGCCCTTACACAGCCTGTGTTGGGTCATTGTCATGTTGGAAAACAAATGTAAGTCCCACTAAGCGCAAACCAGATGGGATGGTGTATCGCTGCAGAATGCTGTGGTAGCCATGCTGGTTAAGTGTGCCTTGAATTCTAAATAAATCACAAACAGTGTCACCAGCAAAGCACCCCCACACCATAACACCTCCTCCTCCATGCTTCACGGTGGGAACCACACATGCGGAGATCATCCGTTCACCTACTCTGAGTCTCACAAAGACACAGCGGTTGGAACGAAAAGTCTCCAATTTGGACTCATCAGACCAAAGGACAGATTTCCACGGTCTAATGTCCATTGCTCGTGTTTCTTGGCCAAGCAAGTCTCTTCTTCTTATTGGTGTAGCAGTGGTTTAGTAGTGGTTTCTTTGCAGCAATTCATAATGGATGCATGTGCTCCACAGTCCTCCCATCAGCGTGAAAAGCAGGAACCAGGATTCATCAGACCAGGCAATGTTTTCCAAGCTGCGGGTCTCCTTGCCCCCCAGCAGGCAAATCGAACGCTCTGCACCTTATTGTGACGGTTTATTGATAACGACCTATTAGCCCATATAAATGCACCGAATAACACACAAATAAATGGCAAATAAAATAGGTTAAAAAAAATCAGAAGGAAGTATGGTTTGAAGTGTCTGAAATGCATCATCTTTTTTTCAAAGATCAAGATGTCATATTTCTGTCTCCCAAGTGGGTGGGCCTATGCCCTCCCAGGCCCACCCATGC
>NW_028162934.1:0-27479 GCF_964263955.1 Coregonus lavaretus | reverse complement strand
GGAGAGGAGAGAGAGAAGGAGAGGAGAGGAGAGAGAGAGAGAGAGAGAAGAGAGAGAGAGAGAGAGAGAGAGAGAGAGAAGGAGAGAGAGAGAGAGAGAGAGAGAGAGAGAGAGAGAGAGAGAGAGAGAGAAGGAAGAGAGAGAGAGAGAGAGAGAGAGAGAGAGAGAGAGAGAGAGAGAGAGGAGAGGAGAGGAGAGGGAGAGGAGGAGGAGGAGGGAGAGGAGAGGAGAGGAGAGGAGAGGAGAGGGGGGAGAGGAGAGGGAGAGGAGAGGAGAGGAGAGTGTAAAACAAAACGGTCTCTGGCTCAAAGCCAACTGCACTCAGACACTCTCTGTGTCTCTGGCTCTCTCACTCTCTCTCTCTCTCTCTCGCTCTCTCTCTCTCTCCTTGACTCCGTCTCTGTCTCCTCTCTCTGTCTCCGTCTCTGACTCCGTCTCTGTCTCTGTCTCTCTGTCTCTCTCTCTCTCTCTCTCTCTCTGTCTCTGTCTCTGTCTCTGTCTCTCTCTCTCTCTCTCTCTCTCTCTCTCTGTCTCTCTGTCTCTCTCTCTCTCTGTCTCTCTCTCTGTCTCTGTCGCTGTCTCTGTCTCTGTCTCTCTCTCTGTCTCTGTCTCTGTCTCTGTCTTGTCTCTGTCTCTGACTCCGTCTCTGTCTCTGTCTCTCTCTCTGTCCAGATTTGTCCCATACTCTTAATGGACTCCTTTCCTCCTTCCTTAACTTCATGCATGATTGCAAGCCAGGTGATCTCTCACAGAGCCAGGTGATCTCTCACAGAGCCAGATTATCTCTCACAAAGCCAGGTGATCTCTCACAAAGCCAGGTGATCTCTCACAAAGCCAGGTGATCTCTCACTGACAGGTAGACAGACACCTGACCTGCGGTGTCCTAATACTCTTTTGGACTCCTTTTTTTGCCTCCTTTACTTTACAAAGCTAAGCTGGGGAGCTGGCTGATTGGTAGACAGACACCTGCAGTGTCCTATTACTCTCCACTCCTTTCCTTCATAACTCATCCTTCCTATCTCCTTCACTTCAAGACTACAAAGCCAGCTGCTCTCTGCCTGTGTTTTTTTCTTGACTGGTCCCAATGCCTACTGTGCTTCCTTTCCTTAGTGACTGGTGATAGATGAAATGACTGGAAGGCTTACTGTACGCAACTGTGCTTTCAACTATCAGCCCCAGGAACATCTCCACGCAATCCTCTTAACCCCCATTCCCTCCTTGCCTCCCGCTTCATCTCTCTTCTCCTGCCCTGTGCTTGTTTTGTCCTAATGGGTACCTTACAAGCTGTGTCTGTCCTTCGAGCGTCCTAGAGACCGGCAGTCACGCAACTTACCCTTAGATTCACCCACACCCACACACACTCACTCAGATCCCCAGCCTCACTGAGAGAAGGGAGAGACAGTGATGCCATGTCCCGAGTGTGGCAGATGTATACCCCGGGTCCCTGGCTGTTGTAAATGTCAGCTCTCTGTCTGCAGCCGAAGCTGATAGATCACAGTACAGGGAGAAAGTCCACTCTGCTCACACACACAGCGCACACACACACGCACACACACACACCACGTAACAGGCCCCACATGCCACAGATGGACTGGGTTTGCATGTACTGTATGTATGGCCGTTCTGCTACTGTTGTTTTACAAACCTGTTTGGAATTCACTAATCCATCTGCCATCTAACTGGATGTGTTATGAAATGTGTAACTATATGCTCATTTGTAATAATATTTATAATTTATATATATTTTTAAATGAACTTAATCCTAACCTATCAGTTTTTTTAATAACATTCTATATTATGTCCCATTGGGTTCCAGTGGTTAATAGTTAATGACTGACAGGCCTGTAACATCCCTGATTTAGAACCAGCCTCATCCAGTCAACCACTCAGCTGAAAATCCTCTGATGTCACTGAAATGTCAGTGGGACATAGAAACGCATAAGACTAGAGAGGGCTGAAGCCTGCGACAACATGAAAAATGACTCTTCTGTCTGCGTCTTAAATGGCACCCTATATAGTGCACTACTTTTGACCAGCGCCAATAGGGAAACCCATTGGGCTCTTGTCAAAAGAAGTACACTGTATGGAATAGGGTGCCATTTGGGACGCAGCCCCTATGAATAATCAGAGGAGCCCTAGATGACATGTGCCATCAGTTGAACAGAAGATGAATTGAGTTGGAAAGTGCTCCTGAGCGGTTTGGAGGTTTGGAGGCTAGACACACAGAGTGGATGTGGATAGATTATTTAGATTGATAAGGGTTGGTGGAGTTATTCTCTAGGCCCATCAATCTCAACTCTGGTCCTCGAAGCCAGTTCCACCACGTTTTTTAATTATTCCCCCCTAATCAAGGATTTAGACCTGGGACACCAGGTGGGTGCAATTAATTATCAGGTAAACAGAAAACCAGCAGGCTCCGGACCTCGTAGGGTAAGAGTTGAATACCCCTGCTCTAGAGGAATAGTGATGGACAGTTTTAGGCCATGGATACTGAATACATGTCCAGGACAGATGACAGTTTGGGCATCATGATTAGTACTGGTGATGAGTACTTCTAGTGGTCTGTACTTTTGAGGGCTGTGTGTGTGTGTGTCCTCCGTGTGTGTGTGTGTGTGTGTGTCCTCTGTGTGGGTGTGTGTGTCCTCCATAGTGTAGTACTGTCAGTGACGTATCACAGGGTCAGTCCCAGGCCTGAGTGTGTTGGACAGTGTGTTGTTGATGGTGATGGGGCTGTGTGTGGAGCTGACCATACTTTGTTTCCCCACACGGTCATAACACAAGACTCAGGACACACACCCCACAGATGACACATCACTATGATTCAGAGCATAGACCACAGATCAACGCCTCTGCTTGGGGTTGAGTGTGGACAGGACACACGCAGTGTTAGGGCGTTGAATTTGCTGACACACTAAAGACGGGCTGTCCTGCTCTCCCTCAAGGATTCCAGTAATTTGATTCCCTCAGGCCAAGTCTCTCAATTTCACCCTTTTAATAGGGTGAGTGTGTGCACAATAAAGTGTGTGCGCACACACACACACACACACACACACACACACACACACACACACACACACACTGCATTATGCTCAGTGGCAGGGTTGTGCTGCTCTAGTAATACATTTTATATGCTGGCCTTCCATGCCTCATTTACTAATCAATCCCTTTGTTGATTTACGAATTCAATTAGAGAGCTCTCCTCTCCTCTCCCCTCCTCTCCCCTCCTCTCCCCTCCCCTCCCCTCCCCTCCCCTCCCCTCCCGTCCTACCAGGGCCCATAGGGCTCTGGTCAAAGTGCACTATATGGTGAATAGCGTGCCATTTGGGACACAACCTAACACTCTGAATGAGAGGCCTGAATTTACACCATGGATATACATGCTTTTCTCTATGTATAAAATGATGGTCAGAGCGTGTCCATATAGAAGTATATATCAGAGAGACAATGTCAAGACAAGTTTATTACTTTTCTCCAGGTGATACAGTTGAGCCTACTGCTGCACTGTCGGTTGTCAATATCACATTGTCAATTGGCATAGCCTTGGTGTGTTGTTGCTGTTCATTTATCAATTGGTAGAGAGGGAAAACCTCACTCGATAGAGAGAGGGTGTGTGTGTGTGAAAGAGAGAGCACCTCTCACTCGAGAGAGAAAATGTAGATGGAGAGAGAAGGGAGAGAGAGACAGAGAGAGAGAGAGAAGGGAGAGTGAGCCCACCTCATTCACCCTGGGGCAGAGGCTTTGGCTGTGATGTCTGCACTGTGTGCAACTGCGATGAAAACCATATACCATCTGTCACTACAGAACCACTGATAAAGAGAGGTAGAGAGAGAGAGATAGAGAGATAGATGGAAAGAGGGATAGAAAAAGAGGTATTGACTAGAGCGCTGTATTTAAACAGAAAAAGATGGAACCCAAGCCATTTGTCCAAATATGTCACAACTGTCATCGTATTACTCTCCATTCCCATTAGTTGTCAAAACATGTCATCCATTCCTCCTCTTAACCATTGATCAAGTCAGGGGTGTCAAACTCATTTTGCCCCAGGGCCAGTATTCGGTCTTCAATGAGGTCTGGAGGGCCGCACTGAAAATTGGTTATATTTCCTTGCCGGCCAATTCTATCCATCGTTTTTGGAATTTTTCAATGCTCCCTGACTGTCTAGTTTGAATTTCAGTGATTATTAGCGAGCTGGACAGTCAAGAAACTATGTGAATGTATATACAGTACCAGTCAAAGGTTTGGACACACCTACTCATTCCAGGGTTTTTCTTTATTTGTACTATTTTCTACATTGTAGAATAATAGTGAAGACATAAACTATGAAATAACATATATGGAATCATGTAGTAACCAAAAAAGTGTTAAACAAATCAAAATATATTTTAGATTTTAGATTCTTCAAAGTAGCCACCCTTTGCCTTGATGACAGCTTTGCACACTCTTGGCATTCTCTCAACCAGCTTCATGAGGTAGTCACCTGGAATGCATTTCAATTAACAGGTGTGCCTTGTTAAAAGTTAATTTGTGGAATTTATTTCCTTCTTAATGCGTTTGAGCCAATCAGTTGTGTTGTGACAAGGAAGGGGTGGTATAGAGAAGATAGCCCTATTTGGTAAAAGACCAAGTCCATATTATGGCAAGAACAGCTCAAATAAACAAAGAGAAACGATAGTGCATCATTACTTTAGAACATGAAGGTCAGTCAATACGGAAAATGTCAAGAACTTTGAAAGTTTCTTCAAGTGCAGTCGCAAAAACCATCAAGCGCTATGATGAAACTGGCTCTCATGAGGACCGCCACAGGAAAGGAAGACCCAGAGTTACCTCTGCTGCAGAGGATAAGTTCATTAGAGTTAACTGCACCTCAGATTGCAGCCCAAATAAATGCTTCACAGAGTTCAAGTAACAGACACATCTCAACATCAACTGTTCAGAGGAGACTGTGTGTATCAGGCCTTCATGATCAAATTGCTGCAAAGAAACCACTACTAAAATACACCAATAAGAAGAAAAGACTTGCTTGGGCCAAGAAACACAAGCAATGGACATTAGACCGGTGGAAATCTGTCCTTTGGTCTGATGAGTCCAAATTTGAGATTCTTGGTTCCAATCGCTGTGTCTTTGTGAGATGCAGAGTAGGTGAACGGATGATCTCCGCATGTGTGGTTCCCACCGTGAAGCATGGAGGAGGAGGTGTGATGGTGTGGGGGTGCTTTGCTGGTGACAGTGTCAGTGATTTATTTAGAATTCAAGGCACACTTAACCAGCATGGCTACCACATAAGCATTCCAGGTGAAGCTGGTTGAGAGAATGCCAAGAGTGTGCAAAGCTGTCATCAAGGCAAAGGGTGGCTACTTTGAAGAATCTAAAATCTAAAATATATTTTGATTTGTTTAACACTTTTTTGGTTACTACATGATTCCATATATGTTATTTCATAGTTTTGATGTCTTCACTATTATTCTACAATGTAGAAAATAGTACAAATAAAGAAAAACCCTTGAATGAGTAGGTGTGTCCAAACTTTTGACAGGTACTGTATATATTTTGTTGTTGTTGTTGCTTTTATTCAAACCACCCGAAGGCCGGGTTGGACCCCCGTATGTTTGACACCCCTACCCTAGATGAAAATGGACTAATACAACACTGCAAGCAGCTTACAGTTCCACGGATGTGTGTATAGCCTTGTTGTCATTATACCCCCACAAGTAATTTCAAATGGAGTATGAGCATCATAAAGTGCAGTAATATTAATAATAGCTATAACAGGCAATTAAGGAAACAGTGTGATTTGTTGTCAGCAGAGAGCCATGGTTAAATAGTCCAGAACAGGGTTTCTATTTGTTACAATGCTACAACCCCTAGGGATGGAACATCCAATGGATTGAAACACACATTCACACACGAATGGCATATGCTTGGTGTGTTTGGGTTTGTGCACGTCTTCTTGATAGCACTCTCTTCTCCCACAGAGCGCCACAGCATCAATATTTACCAAGCAGCAGAACCCCCTGTGTCACAGGATAAGCAGCCCCTTCTCTATGGAGCACTGCAGATTTCTGGAACAAACCACTCCGCCAAGGCAGGGGTGCTTTAAGAATGCACTAATTAAAAACAGAACGAACATTCGTTGGGGTATTTAAACTATCATTGTGATGGATGGTCAGTCCTTGCATCCATAGCTCTGTCTATGAATTTGAGTGGTTACATTTCTCCAGCCCCATCCCCCCTCTTTTGACTGAGCTGACAGAATTGATCCCATGATTTCCCTTGGCACTTCAGACTGTTGGTCCTAACACCACAACACTGACCATACTGAGAGGTCAACCAATCACTCGATAAAGCCTGATACGACCTGATTCCTTCGAGAGAGAGAGAGAGAGAGATCTTTTTTAGAACAAACTGTACCATCACATAACCACACACATCATTGTTAGTGACATGACACATATCCACAGCATCCAACCAGCGCTTCATTTGGATATTGGACGTGCAACAGCCGGACAAAGTATGATTGTGTTAGTACAAAACAGCCTTTATTGACCTTTAGACAGAATGAGTTAAGCTAGCAGAACAGCCACTAGCATTTCTGATGTTATTCTGCTTGGCCTGAAATGTGGCTAAATCTCCAGAAAAATTATTTACAATCTTTTTAGAAGAATGTTTCGAAATTGACCTGATAATGTGGTAGTCTCTATGCCTATAGGTGCTGTGTGTGTGTGATTACTGTCAGTGATGCTGTAGGTGGGTGTGGTGGTGGAATCAGGCGCAGGACGCAGAAGTAGAGTCCAAAGACTTTAGTGAAATATCCACAAGAGAAACGCACAAACTAGCCCGAAGGCGAAACTCCGCACGCAGGCGAAAACAAAACGGGCGCACTACACAGGTGCGACAAAACACTCCAACACAATGGAGAACAGCTCAACCGAGCAAACAGTAATACGTCCAGCAAAACGCACGACAGTAAAACAATCACACACAACACTAGACAAACACAATGAGAACTTATAGGACACTAATTACACTAAACGATAACAGGTGTAACAACAATCAGACAAAAGCAAACAAACATAGAAACATGCAACGGTGGCAGCTAGTATTCCGGAGACGACGAACGCCGAAGCCTGCCCGAGCAAGGAAGAGAGGCAGCCTCGGCCGAAACCGTGACAGTACCCCCCCCTTGATGCGCGGCTCCAGACGTGCGCCGACTCCGGCCTCGGGGACGACCAGGAGGACGCGGAGCAGGGTGCGTTGGGTGCCCACGATGGAATTCCGTCAGGAGAGACGGGTCCAAAATGTCTCTCCTCGGCACCTAGCACCGTTCCTCCGGGCCGTACCCCTCCCACTCCACTAGATATTGGAGACCCCCCATCCGACGTCTCGAATCCAAGATGGACCGCACGGAGTACGCCGGTGCCCCCTCGATGTCCAATGGGGGCGGAGGAGTCTCCCTGATCTCACTTTCTTGGAGTGGGCCAGCTACCACCGGCCTGAGAAGAGACACATGGAACGAGGGGTTAATACTT
The DNA here is from genome assembly GCF_964263955.1 of Coregonus lavaretus. Lineage (NCBI taxonomy): Eukaryota > Metazoa > Chordata > Actinopteri > Salmoniformes > Salmonidae > Coregonus > Coregonus lavaretus. The sequence continues at coordinate 19,953 of NW_028162934.1, read as the reverse complement.
TTATACTCAACAGGTAGTTGTAATTTGTAACACACCTCGTTCAATCTTCTCAGGACTTTAAATGGCCCTACAAACCGCCGACCCAGTTTCCGACAGGGCAGGCGGAGGGGCAGGTTTCTGGTAGAGAGCCAGACTCGATCACCAGGTGCGTACACCGGTCCCTCACTGCGGTGGAGATCGGCGCTCGCCTTATGACGACGGAGGGCCCGCTGCAGGTGGACGTGTGCAGCGTTCCATGTCTCCTCCGAGCGCCGCACCCACTCATCCACCGCAGGAGCCTCGATCTGGCTCTGCTGCCAAGGTGCCAGAACCGGCTGGTAACCTAACACACATTGGAAAGGGGTTAGGTTAGTGGAGGAATGGCGTAGGGAATTCTGGGCCATTTCGGCCCAGGGAACGTACCTTGCCCACTCCTCCGGCCGGTCCTGGCAGTATGTTCTAAGAAACCTACCCACATCCTGGTTCACACGTTCCACCTGCCCATTACTCTCCGGGTGGTAACCCGAGGTGAGGCTCACCGAGACCACCAACCGCTCCATAAAAGCTCTCCAGACTCTGGAGGTAAATTGGGGACCTCGATCAGACACAATATCCTCGGGTACCCCGTAGTGCCGGAACACATGGGTGAATAGTGCTTCGGCAGTTTGCAGGGCAGTAGGAAGGCCCGGCATAGGGAGAAAACGACAGGCCTTAGAAAACCGGTCCTCAACGACCAGTATAGTGGTATTCCCCTGTGAAGGAGGAAGGTCAGTGAGGAAATCCACCGAGAGGTGAGACCATGGTCGTTGTGGAACGGGCAGGGGTAGTAACTTACCCCTAGGCAGATGTCTAGGCGCCTTACACTGGGCGCACACCGAGCAGGAGGAAACATAAACCCTCACATCCCTCGCCAACGTGGGCCACCAGTACTTGGCACTAAGACAGTGCACTGTCCGGCCGATACCAGGGTGTCCAGAGGAGGGTGACGTGTGAGCCCAATAGATCAATCGATCCCGAACCTCGAGCGGAACATACTTCCGACCCTCCGGGCATTGAGGTGGACTAGGGTCGGTGCGTAACGCCCGCTCGAGTTCAGCATCGACCTCCCACACTACCGGTGCCACCAGACAAGACTCCGGCAGTATGGGAGTGGGCTCCACGGACCTCTCCTCCGTGTCATACCGCCGAGACAGTGCGTCTGCCTTACCGTTCTGTGACCCAGGGATGTACGTGATCTTAAATGTGAACCGGGTCAAAAACATATTCCACCTCGCCTGGCGAGGGTTCAGCCTCCTCTCTGCCCGGATGTACTCCAGGTTACAGTGGTCCGTCAAAATGAAGAAAGGGTGTTGAGCCCCCTCAAGCCAGTGCCTCCACACCTTTAGGGCCTGTACCACGGCTAACAGCTCCCTGTCCCCTACGTCATAGTTTCGCTCCGCCGGACTGAGCTTCTTGGAATAAAAAGCACAGGGGCGGAGTTTAGGTGGCGCGCCGGACCGTTGCGAAAGCACGGCTCCTATACCGGCCTCTGACGCGTCCACCTCTACCTGAAATGGTAAAGAGGGATCCGGATGCGCCAGCACCGGGGCCGAGGTAAACAGGTCCTTCAGCCTCCCAAACGCCCTGTCCGCCTCGGCTGACCACTGCAGACGCACCAGACCCCCCTTCAAAAGAGACGTTATGGGAGCTGCCACCTGTCCAAAACCCCGGATAAACCTCCGGTAGTAATTCGCAAACCCCAAAAACTGCTGCACCTCCTTCACAGTGGTTGGCGTTTGCCAATTACGCACGGCTGACACCCGGTCTACCTCCATCTTCACCCCTGACGCAGACAACTGATAACCCAAAAAGGAGACCGACTCCTGGAAAAACAGACACTTCTCTGCCTTGACATACAGGTCGTGCTCCAACAGCCTCCGCAACACTCGGCGCACCAGGGCCACATGCTCGACTCGGGTAGGCGAGTACACGAGAATGTCATCTATGTACACGACCACCCCCTGCCCCTGCATGTCCCTGAAGATCTCATCCACGAATGATTGGAAAACTGAAGGAGCGTTCATCAACCCGTATGGCATGACAAGATACTCGTAATGGCCCGAGGTGGTACTAAAGGCTGTCTTCCATTCATCGCCCCCCCTAATGCGCACCAAGTTGTACGCGCTCCTGAGATCTAATTTAGTGAAGAAACGCGCCCCGTGCAATGACTCCGTCATGGTCGCAATCAGCGGGAGTGGATAACTGTACTTCACCGTGATCTGATTGAGACCACGGTAATCAATGCACGGGCGTAACCCACCATCCTTTTTCTTCACAAAAAAGAAACTCGAGGACGCAGGGGAAGTGGAGGGCCGTATGTATCCTTGTCTCAGAGATTCGTCTATGTAAGTCTCCATAGCTCTCTTCTCCTCCTGAGACAGAGGATACACATGGCTCCGTGGGAGCGCAGCTCCTGCCTGGAGGTCTATCGCACAATCTCCCTGCCTATGGGGAGGCAACTGCGTCGCCCTCGACTTACTGAACACAATAGCCAAATCCCCATACTCAGGGGGAACGTGCAATGCGGGCACCTGGTTTGGACTCTCCACCGAGGTAGCCCCTACGGAAACGCCTAAACATCGACCCACACACTGGGCAGACCACTCCATCAGAGCCCTCTCCTGCCACGAAATAGATGGGTTATGGGTACTCAACCAGGGCATGCCCAGCACCACCGGATACGCAGGCGAGTCGATCAGAAATAGCTGGATCATCTCCTGATGACCCCCCTGCGCACACATCCTAAGTGGCGCCGTGACCTCCCTGATCAAGCCCGCACCCAACGGACGGCTATCTAGGGCATGAACGGGGAAGGGGACGTCAACAGGGAGAAGGGGAATCCCTAAGGCTAAACAAAATTTCTTATCAACAAAATTCCCAGCCGCGCCTGAATCTACCAGCGCCTTATGCTGGGAATGAGGTGCTACCTGTGGAAAACGCACAGGTATACAGAAGTGTGCAACAGAGAGCTCTGGGTGAGTGTGGCGCCTACTCACCTGGAAGGACTCCCCAGTGCGGGACCTGTCGTCTTCTCCCCTAGGAGGCCATCCCCAGCACCTAGCCGCGGTGTGTCCTCCCCGACCACAGTTGGTGCAGGAGATGGACCCCCTCGTAATCCGACCCCTCCTCTCTCTAGCGCCAGCGCCCCCGAGCTCCATGGGGCACGGCTCGGAGGCGCTGGAGGGTGAAATGGACGGACCCCCCTCGGGACGTCCGCGGGTAGCTAGCAGGGTATCCAGCCTGATGGACATGTCGACCAACTGGTCGAACGAGAGGCTGGTGTCCCTACAGGCCAGCTCCCTCCGGACGTCCTCACGTAGACTACATCGGTAGTGATCGATGAGGGCCCGCTCATTCCACCCTGCATCCGCCGCTAGAGTACGGAATTCCAAGGCGAACTCCTGGGCACTCCTCTTCCCCTGCCGGAGGCAGAACAGACGCTCCCCCGCCGCTTTCCCCTCCGGGGGATGGTCAAACACCGCCCTGAAGCGGCGGGAGAACTCGTCGTACGTGATGGTGGTAGCGTCTATTCTCCTCCACTCTGCGTTGGCCCATTCCAACGCCTTGCCGGAAAGGCAGGAGATCAGGGCGGACACGCTCTCGTGTCCCGAGGGCGCCGGGTGCACGGTGGCCAGGTAAAGCTCCACCTGGAGAAGGAATCCCTGACACCCGGCAGCGGTCGGGGCTGACTTGCCGATGGTGAGGGCAGGGAAGATGGCGGTGGAGGTGTCCCTCGGGTCTCCCAGCCTCGGATGGTGGTGATCACCTCCTGCAGGGCGGACCCCATCCGCAGGATCTGGTCATTCTGCTCGCGGACCCTGTCCTCCAGCGTCGCCTGTGCTGCTGCGGCTCCTGCTGATTCCATTCGAGCAGGTGTGTGATTCTGTCAGTGATGCTGTAGGTGGGTGTGGTGGTGGAATCAGGCGCAGGACGCAGAAGTACAGTCCAAAGACTTTAGTGAAATATCCACAAGAGAAACGCACAAACTAGCCCGAAGGCGAAACTCCGCACGCAGGCGAAAACAAAACGGGCGCACTACACAGGTGCGACAAAACACTCCAACACAATGGAGAACAGCTCAACCGAGCAAACAGTAATACGTCCAGCAAAACGCACGACAGTAAAACAATCACACACAACACTAGACAAACACAACGAGAACTTATAGGACACTAATTACACTAAACGATAACAGGTGTAACAACAATCAGACAAAAGCAAACGAACATAGAAACATGCAACGGTGGCAGCTAGTATTCCGGAGACGACGAACGCCGAAGCCTGCCCGAGCAAGGAAGAGAGGCAGCCTCGGCCGAAACCGTGACAATTACACTGCTGTGATGGTAATCAGGGTCCCCTGAGCATCTCTCCAGTGTTGTTCTGGGTTATTAGCCAACAGATTGATGAATATTCACCACTTCACTGTTTACCGTCCGCTCTTCTTGAGTGCCATCTAAACGCTCCTTGTCTTTGAATTGCATCACACAACATACCCACCACTTTCACTGCAATTGTCTGATTGTAGGCATGGAAGAGATCTCTTTTGTTTTTATAACTATCCAATCAGGTTTATATACTATCCAATCAATCAACAGGCTGAACAGGCTGTAGGATGGGCTTAAGGGACAAATTGATTGCAGGGTGTGTGAGTGTGCGTGTGCATCTCTGTGTTGTAAGTAATGAGATGGAATTGTACTGAAAAGTGTATTTTTAACTTTTCATTTGTAAGAGATGGGATTTGGTGAATTGTTATATTCTCTGCCATTGCTTTTAGACTGTTTGCTGCCTAGACAAAGAGAGGGAGGGGAGGGTGGGGGTTTGGGAGAGGTTCTGAAGCTTTGGGAGAGAGTGAACAACAGAACGACAGAGTGTGAGTCACACAACAATAACACAGAGACCGAGCTAATACTTACTGGGTGACTGGGCTACAGCATGACATGGAGGGAGACAGGGAGAATTAGCCGTATAGGGAGAGAATGAGAAGGAGGAAGAGAGAGACAAAGGGAGGGTAGAGGGGGATATGGAGTTAGGGGGCAGGAGCAAGTTAAGGGGCGGGAGCGGGTTAAGGGGCGGGAGCAAGTTAAGGGGCGGGAGCGGGTTATGGGGCGGGAGCAGGTTAAGGGACAGGAGGTCTCTAATATTATCCTGCTCTCCATCATTCTTCACCTCCTGAATTTTACTGGAGGAGTTCCTCTGAGGAGGGAGGAAGGAAAAGAGGGAGACAGGAGAGGAAACATGTAGAGGTTAGGAAATAGAGGGAAGGAGAGAAAGAGACACAGGAATAGTGAAATAGGAAGGGAGAGGCAGAGAGAAGAGGAGCGAGAGAGAGAGAGAGAGGCAGAGAGATAAAGAGAGAGAGAGAGGCAGAGAGATAAAGAGAGAAAGGCAGAGAGATAAATAGAGAGAGATTCAGTGAAAATAGGAAACCTTTGAAGATCAGCAGGTGAATCATGCCTTTGATAGATGAGGCTGCTTTTCATTTGGCCTCCTGTGTGTGTCTCAAATCAAATCACATTGTATTTGTCACATGCTTTGTAAACAACAGGTGTAGACTAACAGTGAAATGCTTACAGAGAGACAGAATAACAACCAAAAAATCCAGAAAAACGCATGTCAAAAATGTTATAAATTGATTTGCATGTTAATGAGGGAAATAAGTATTTGACCCCCTCTCAATCAGAAAGATTACTGGCTCCCAGGTGTCTTTTATAAAGGTAACGAGCTGAGATTAGGAGCACACTCTTAAAGGGAGTGCTCCTAATCTCAGCTTGTTACCTGTATAAAAGACACCTGTCCACAGAAGCAATCAATCAATCAGATTCCAAACTCTCCACCATGGCCAAGACCAAAGAGCTCTCCAAGGATGTCAGGGACAAGATTGTAGACCTACACAAGGCTGGAATGGGCTACAAAACGTCCTTTGTAGCTCAATAGGTAGAGCATGGCGCTTGTAATGCCAGGGTAGTGGGTTTGGATAAAAGCGTCTGCTAAATGGCATATTATATTATATTATAAAACCATCGCCAAGCAGCTTGGTGAGAAGGTGACAACAGTTGGTGTGATTATTCGCAAATGGAAGAAACACAAAAGAACTGTCAATCTCCCTCGGCCTGGGGCTCCATTCAAGATCTCACCTCGTGGAGTTGCAATGATCATGAGAATGGTGAGGAATCAGCTCATAACTACACGGGAGGATCTTTTCAATGATCTCAAGGCAGCTGGGACCATAGTCACCAAGAAAACAATTGGTAACACACTACGCCGTGAAGGACTGAAATCCTGCAGCGTCCGCAAGGTCCCCCTGTTCAAGAAAGCACATATACAGGGCCGTCTGAAGTTTGCCAATGAACATCTGAATGATTCAGAGGAGAACTGGGTGAAAGTGTTGTGGTCAGATGAGACCAAAATCGAGCTCTTTGGCATCAACTCAACTCGCTGTGTTTGGAGGAGGAGGAATGCTGCCTATGACCCCAAGAACACCATCCCCACTGTCAAACATGGAGGTGGAAACATTATGCTTTGGGGGTGTTTTTCTGCTAAGGGGACAGGACAACTTCACCGCATCAAAGGGACGATGGACGGGGCCATGTACCGTCAACTCTTGGGTGAGAACCTCCTTCCCTCAGCCAGGGCATTGAAAATGGGTCGTGGATGGGTATTCCAGCATGACAATGACCCAAAACACACGGCCAAGGCAACAAAGGAGTGGCTCAAGAAGAAGCACATTAAGGTCCTGGAGTGGCCTAGCCAGTCTCCAGACCTTAATCCCATAGAAAATCTGTGGAGGGAGCTGAAGGTTCGAGTTGCCAAACGTCAGCCTAGAAACCTTAATGACTTGGAGAAGATCTGCAAAGAGGAGTGGGACAAAATCCCTCCTGAGATGTGTGCAAACCTGGTGGCCAACTACAAGAAATGTCTGACCTCTGTGATTGCCAACTAGGGTTTTGCTAAGTACTAAGTCATGTTTTGCAGAGGGGTCAAATACTTATTTCCCTCATTAAAATGCAAATCAATTTATAACACTTTTGACATGCGTTTTTCTGGATTTGTTGTTGTTATTCTGTCTCTCACTGTTCAAATAAACCTACCATTAAAATTATAGACTGATCATGTCTTTGTCAGTGGGCAAATGTACAAAATCAGCAGAGGATCAAATACTTTTTTCCCTCACTGTATGTATAGGATGTCAGGAGTATGATTAGAAATGCATCTCCTTCTCCACTCTCTCTCCCATTCTCCAGATTGGTAGGGATGAATATTACATTAATATTGAATATTAAAGAGGGGTCATGATAATCAGACACAGTAGGGATCTAGACCAGACCAGTAGAGACCAGAGAGAGAAAGAGGCAGGTAGGCAGACCAGATTAGTCAAGCCCAGCCTGGGACCCCCAGCTGCCCTAAATGGGCTGGCAATGATGACCAATGAAAGAGAGGGAAACGAGGGAGGTGGGAGGTAATGTGGTGTGTGTGTGTCTGTCTGTCTCTCTATTTGTGTGTATCCCACGTCTCCAAGGAGGCCTGTGCAGGTTATGCACTGCTTCTCAAAGTGAAGGTGGATAAAGAGAAACAAAACCTTTATCTTCTCTATCTGGGAGATAAGAGTAGAGCAGAGTATCAGAGATATAGGAAGGGTTAGGAGGCTCAGAGAGCAGCATAGATATAGAAAGGTTAGGAGGCTCAGAGTGCAGCAGAGATATAGGAAGGTTAGGAGGCTCAGAGAGAAGCAGAGATATAGAAAGGTTAGGAGGCTCAGAGAGCAGCAGAGATATAGGAAGGGTTAGGAGGCTCAGAGAGCAGCAGAGATATAGGAAGGTTAGGAGGCTCAGAGAGCAGCAGAGATATAGGATGGGTTAGGAGGCTCAGAGAGCAGCAGAGATATAGGAAGGTTAGGAGGCTCAGAGAGCAGCAGAGATATAGGAAGGTTAGGAGGCTCAGAGAGCAGCAGAGATATAGGAAGGTTAGGAGGCTCAGAGAGCAGCAGAGATATAGGAAGGTTTAGGAGGCTCAGAGAGCAGCAGAGATATAGGAAGGTTAGGAGGCTCAGAGAGCAGCAGAGATATAGGAAGGTTAGGAGGCTCAGAGAGCAGCAGAGATATAGGAAGGGTTAGGAGGCTCAGAGAGCAGCAGAGATATAGGAGGGTTAGGAGGCTCAGAGAGCAGCAGAGATATAGGATGGGATAGGAGGCTCAGAGAGCAGCAGAGATATAGGAAGGTTAGGAGGCTCAGAGAGCAGCAGAGATATAGGAGGGTTAGGAGGCTCAGAGAGCAGCAGAGATATAGGATGGGATAGGAGGCTCAGAGAGCAGCAGAGATATAGGAAGGTTAGGAGGCTCAGAGAGCAGCAGAGATATAGGATGGGTTAGGAGGCTCAGAGAGCAGCAGATATATAGGAAGGTTAGGAGGCTCAGAGAGCAGCAGAGATATAGGAAGGTTTAGGAGGCTCAGAGAGCAGCAGAGATATAGGAAGGTTAGGAGGCTCAGAGAGCAGCAGAGATATAGGAAGGTTAGGAGGCTCAGAGAGCAGCAGAGATATAGGAAGGTTAGGAGGCTCAGAGAGCAGCAGAAATATAGGAAGGTTAGGAGGCTCAGAGAGCAGCAGAGATATAGGATGGGTTAGGAGGCTCAGAGAGCAGCAGAGATATAGGATGGGTTAGGAGGCTCAGAGAGCAGCAGAGATATAGGATGGGTTAGGAGGCTCAGAGAGCAGCAGAGATATAGGAAGGTTAGGAGGCTCAGAGAGCAGCAGAGATATAGGAAGGTTAGGAGGCTCAGAGAGCAGCAGAGATATAGGATGGGTTAGGAGGCTCAGAGAGCAGCAGATATATAGGAAGATTAGGAGGCTCAGAGAGCAGCAGAGATATAGGAAGGGTTAGGAGGCTCAGAGAGCAGCAGAGATATAGGAAGGTTAGGAGGCTCAGAGAGCAGCAGAGATATAGGAGGGTTAGGAGGCTCAGAGAGCAGCAGAGATATAGGAAGGGTTAGGAGGCTTAGAGAGCAGCAGAGATATAGGAAGGTTAGGAGGCTCAGAGAGTAGCAGAGATATAGGAAGGTTAGGAGGCTCAGAGAGCAGCAGAGATATAGGAAGGGTTAGGAGGCTCAGAGAGTAGCAGAGATATAGGAAGGGTTTGGAGGCTCAGAGAGCAGCAGAGATATAGGAAGGTTAGGAGGCTCAGAGAGCAGCAGAGATATAGGATGGGTTAGGAGGCTCAGAGAGTAGCAGAGATATAGGAAGGTTAGGAGGCTCAGAGAGCAGCAGAGATATAGGAAGGTTAGGAGGCTCAGAGAGCAGCAGATATATAGGATGGGTTAGGAGGCTCAGAGAGCAGCAGAGATATAGGAAGGTTAGGAGGCTCATAGTGCATCAGAGATATAGGAAGGTTAGGAGGCTCAGAGAGCAGCAGAGATATAGGAAGGTTAGGAGGCTCAGAGAGCAGCAGAGATATAGGAAGGTTAGGAGGCTCAGAGAGCAGCAGAGATATAGGATGGGTTAGGAGGCTCAGAGAGCAGCAGAGATATAGGAAGGTTAGGAGGCTCAGAGAGCAGCAGAGATATAGGAAGGTTAGGAGGCTCAGAGAGCAGCAGAAATATAGGAAGGTTAGGAGGCTCAGAGAGCAGCAGAGATATAGGAAGGTTAGGAGGCTCAGAGAGCAGCAGAGATATAGGAAGGTTTAGGAGGCTCAGAGAGCAGCAGAGATATAGGAAGGTTAGGAGGCTCAGAGAGCAGCAGAGATATAGGAAGGTTAGGAGGCTCAGAGAGCAGCATAGATATAGGAAGGTTAGGAGGCTCAGAGAGCAGCAGAGATATAGGAAGGTTTAGGAGGCTCAGAGAGCAGCAGAGATATAGGAAGGTTAGGAGGCTCAGAGAGCAGCAGAGATATAGGAAGGTTTAGGAGGCTCAGAGAGCAGCAGAGATATAGGAAGGGTTAGGAGGCTCAGAGAGCAGCAGAGATATAGGAAGCCAGGCTACTATATCTCCTAACAACAGATGAAATAAATGACGTAAAGAATGATGGGGGGAAAAGGGGGAGAATGGGTGAGTTGATGAGCGAGGGGAAGCAAACGATGCATAATCACCTATTGTGATGAAGAACAGGGCGGGACATTCTATTGTATTGGTATATTCTAATTATAATCTCAAAATGGTATGTACCCTATATCAGTCCACCTAATCCAAGCAGCCTCATCAGTCTACTCTGGCCTACTTGGAGTACACAGTGAGAGAGTTCATAATTTACAATGGCACACAGTGAGAGAGTTCATAATTTACAATGGCACACAGTGAGAGAGTTCATAATTTACAATGGCACACAGTGAGAGAGTTCATAATTTACAATGGCAAAAAGACCAAGATGAATGGATGCACATGCTGCGTTAATGCTATTATAAGATCCAAACGAAAACGACTCAGATGGCGCGGAAGAAATGAATCATGACATCTCTGATGATTATTCTTCTGATTCTGAGCCACAGCCTGAATAACCTACACCTCTGAGATCTAAGCACAAAAAAGCCAGACCGGTGCGCACTGAGCAGGTGTCCACGCCACTACCAAATGAAACAGTAAGACAGGAGAGAGGAAGGGAAGGCACCTTTAGATGGAACAAGCTACAGGCCGATTATCAGCAGGAAATGTGGTCACTGAGAGAGCAGGCCCTACATCTCAAGCAAAAAACAACATCAGCAATGCACTCACCAGCTTTGGTTGTTTATGTGACATGGACATGCTACAGCATTCAGGGACTGTACTGTGGCTAAGGCGAACACGGAGTAAGGAGACACTGCCTGGGATCTGTCTGTTGATGAGCTGGAAGCATTCATTTCAGTCCTGTATGTCCGTAGAGCATTTGGTGGAAAGAGAGCGTATATGGAGCGCTTCTGGTCATGTCATGGGATCGCTTCAGAGAGATCATGCGTTACCTCCATTTTGATGACAAAGAAACAGACACATTCGTATAAATAATATACTATTTTTGACTGCTGTCATATCGACACATTCATTATAATGGCACTATTGCTTTTGTGTTGGTTTTCATTATTTATCAAGCACACTTGGCGCTTATAATGATGTTTAGGCTACTGATGTTTTCATCATTTGACCGCGCATCTTGCTGACCGTGCGTCTTGGTAGTTGGGGTATTTTGGGCATTGTTTTTGTTGTGTCATTATAAAAAGAAGCTGTTACCGTATCCCAACACATACGCTTTCTGCTTCATAGTAACAAAGGCACTCCACTAATAAATTTGATTGAACACTTGAATAGTATTTTTATTTTTATTTTTACATATAGCCTACAGTAACATAAACTAATGAAAATGCTATTGTGTTATTTGAAATAAAATACAAATCGTATTCTAATGTTACCTTAGACCTACCTTAGATTATTTTTGCTATAGCATATATGAAATGTATTAATTACACTGTTAGAATGTTGCAGTCAAAATGGCTGCTAATTAGCTTGAAGGGGGGTCCCTCGGGGCCCAGCGGTTCTAGTGTTAATATCCATGTGTATACAGCATGTGTATGCAAGTGTCTATTTGGGTCCATCTCCCATAGGATGTGTGAGTGTGTCTTTGATGTGTCATATGCCAAGGAGTGTTGTGGCATGTACTGTACATAGGGTATGTGTGTAGCCGGTGGGTGTGTGTGTTCTTGCACTGACATTTAACCTATTCAGTAAATAGCAGAGTTTTATTTCTGGTCTTTCTGGATGATATAGCATGATTCCATTAGTGTGTGTGTGTGTGTGTGTGTGTGTGTGTGTGTGTGTGTGTGTGTGTGTGTGTGAGCATGCATGCATACACATCGTTGGGATGCATGCGTGTATACAATACTATTGCATGTGTGTGTCTGAGTGTGTGTGTGCTTATACTTGTGTGTGTGTGTGTGTGTGTATGTGTGTTGGCGAGTGTTTGCGTGGGTGTACAGTTGCAGAAATCCACTTCAAGGATAGCCTGAACATTTAATCGTTCAATTTAAAACACACATAAAGCCTGTAAATGACATGAAGTGTCTGAGTAATTTGGTTGACATGAATCAATAACAGGGATTTGCGTTCTAGGCTATAGGCCAATGTAAACAGCAACCAAACGCAGACAGACAAAAGATTCAGCATACAGGCAAACATGTGCGCGCACACACACACACACACACAGACACACACATACACACACACACACACAGATTACAGAAAGCATATTTTAGAAACATGCTGATTTTGTAAGAGTGTATGATTATTACCAGAGGGATATCTCAAGATCAACTGCGAAATTAGATGTCCGTCCAGGTAATGGTCACTAGGGGCAACGGTGAGTGCTATTACTATCAAGGAGTCTTGGGTTTCGCTAGGGTGTTGTGGACTGGGATGGCGAATGGGCGTAAACCACGATCTCCGACTCCAAGGGTCGCCTGTTCATTCCCAGTGCTAGGCACTCGTTTTGTTTTACTATTTTGTTTTAACCCTATCCCAAACCATAACCCTTAAAGAGATTCTCTGGCACTTTTCTATTCTTTTTAGCCAGTAGTTCTGAAAGTAGCGCTCACGAGCCAAAAGTGGTCCCCGAAAATTGCGTACTACGTCACATATGTGCACCATGTCATTGCTCTTTCTCTCGCTCTGCATCTTGCTAGCTGTCACTCAAATGCAAGGGGCTGCACAGCTTCCAGACAAAACAGTCTCTTTCAAATGAGGGATTTCGTGACTAATGGAGGTAAGACTGCTCATAGATTATGCATGTATGAAATAGACATTAGCACATCCAGCCCAAAGCCTCAGGTTTAAAAAAATACTTACTAGTTGCCAAAGTTCCTGTCTTTAACTATTCGGAATGAATGCCTAAACTTAACTGTTAAATTGTTTTGGTTTTAACCCTTTCCCAAACCTTAACCCTTAACTAAACCATTCTAAATGAATGCCTAAATTTCACCTTAGAATTTTGACGTTTATAGACAATGGTTTGGACGTCTGATTCTGCAGTCAGACTGTGAGAGCTTGTTGATTATTACACTGGCTGTGCAATATTTTCTTGAGGTTTGGTCAAATATTTGACTGAGGGTCTAGCATAGCAAGTTAATCAGTTTAGACATTGTTTGGTTCACAGCGCAGAGTGGGTATCCCATAGTGAATCAGTTTAGAAGCTGTTTGGTTCACAGCTCAGAGTGGGTATCCCATAGTGAATCAGTTTAGAAGCTGTTTGGTTCACAGCTCAGTGTCTATCCCATAGTGAATCAGTTTAGAAGTTGTTTGGTTCACAGTTCAGAGTGGGTATCCCATAGTGAATCAGTTTAGAAGTTGTTTGATTTACAGCTCAGAGTATCTATCCCATAGTGAATTTGACAGGAGGAACATGGGTTTAAATAGCCTGCTACCCTCTACTGGTCTTCATTGAGATGTTGATGAACATAGACACATGCTCTGTTTCTCTCTCTCTGTTTAGCTCTCTCTGTTTCTCTCTCTCTGTTTCTCTCTCTGTTTCTCTCTGTGTTTCTCTCTCTGTGTTTCTTTCTCTCTCTCTCTCTCTCTCTCTCTCTCTCTCTCTCATGCTCTGTGTGTGAGTATGTCTTTATGTATATGTCTCTGTGTGTGTGCTTTTGTCTCTGCATTCATGCGTTTGTGTGTGTGCGCACGTGTGTTTGTGTGTCTAAGGTGTGTGTTTCCTGCTGTGTCACTTGATGTGTGTGTGTGTGTGAGTGTGAGTGTGAGTGTGAGTGTGAGTGTGAGTGTGTGTGTGTGTGTGTGTGTGTGTGAGTGTGTGAGTGTGTGAGTGTGAGTGTGAGTGTGAGTGTGAGTGTGTGTGTGTGTGTGTGTGAGTGTGTGAGTGTGAGTGTGAGTGTGTGAGTGTGAGTGTGAGTGTGAGTGTGAGTGTGAGTGTGAGTGTGTGTGTGAGTGTGTGAGTGTGAGTGTGAGTGTGAGTGTGAGTGTGAGTGTGAGTGTGTGAGTGTGAGTGTGAGTGTGAGTGTGAGTGTGTGTGTGAGTGTGTGTGTGAGTGTGTGTGTGTGTGTGTGTGAGTGTGTGAGTGTGAGTGTGAGTGTGTGAGTGTGAGTGTGAGTGTGAGTGTGAGTGTGAGTGTGTGTGTGAGTGTGAGTGTGAGTGTGAGTGTGAGTGTGAGTGTGAGTGTGTGAGTGTGAGTGTGAGTGTGAGTGTGAGTGTGTGTGTGAGTGTGTGAGTGTGTGAGTGTGTGAGTGTGTGAGTGTGTGTGTGTGTGTGTGAGTGTGTGAGTGTGTGAGTGAGTGAGTGTGTGTGTGTGTGTGTGTGTGAGTGTGTGTGTGAGTGTGTGAGTGTGAGTGTGAGTGTGAGTGTGTGAGTGTGAGTGTGAGTGTGAGTGTGAGTGTGTGTGTGAGTGTGTGAGTGTGTGAGTGTGTGAGTGTGTGAGTGTGTGTGTGTGTGTGTGAGTGTGTGAGTGTGTGAGTGAGTGAGTGTGTGTGTGTGTGTGTCAGGGTTTAAGCATCGTTACAGCTGATGAATGGTCTCTATACTGGAACTGCAGTACTTCTAAACACTTCATTGGCTCCTGGTGCAGAACACTCATGCTTTTAACCAGCCAATGCATGCTAACATAACCTGTCACATCATCTTAGATCTCTCTCTCTCTCTTCCTTTCGCTCTCTTTCTCTCTCTCTCCCGTACTTTCATTCTCTCTCCTTCTCTCACTCCATTTAGCCTATCTCTACCTCTGTCTTTAACATTCTCTCTCCCTCTTTCTTTCTCTTCTCTCTTTCTCTCTCTCCTTTTGGAGTGGGAGTGAGCCAGTATAACATAAATCAGTGTGTTATGCAAGGTGATGTGTGTGTTATTCTGTCTCTCATCTACAGTATATAGCTTCATAATGCCTAACATAAGCCAATCCATAAAAGACTACACAGCCAAGATCACTGTCTAAACTACACTTCCCATGAATCATCATCATAGTATTGTTTTTCTTCTTGCCTGGCTCAGAGGAGTTAAACAGGAAAGACAAGAAGATTTGGCTTCCCTTTGTAGTCAGTCAGAGCAACTGTGCTTCTCAACCTAACATCTGAATAGTTATTGTTTTGTGACAGTTAACAGTTCACTTTATTTGCTTATGTCTTACCTTTTTATATACCAGACAAGAACATGTAAGTCATGTCAGCGTAGGACTCATAGACTTCCATTTGCTTGATAAATATGTATGATTCAGTGTGTTCCGTCATTAGGATTCACCACGCACAGCATGTCCCTTTAGATGTGACAGTCTTTGGTGTTAGCGTATGTGTGTGTGTACTTGGTTAGTGTCTCTTTCCTCTCTTCACATCCAGAATATCCTGCAGCTCTGTGATGTAGCGGTGCATCAGAGACTGGGGGCCTTTGATAACCTGTTCCCCGTAGAGCCTTAGAGATCCCCTCTCTCTCTTTCTCTCTGCCTCCACCTCTCTCTCTTTAAGTCTCTTCCCTCCATCTCCTTTCACCTCGGTGTGACCTTCACATCCATCCGCCCATCCGTTCATTCCTTCATCCCTCTGAATGGATGGATGGAGGTGTAGCGTTAAGCTACCTCAGGGAGGGCTAAAGGAAAACCCCACCCCAGCATGGATTCAATGAGGTTAGCTCATTTAGCTGATTAGTTTTGGAATAGCAGATGAACCATTTGAGAACACCAGGGTTTCTAATAGCAGGGGTAGTACAGTATGTATAGATCCTGTTTCAGGATGGTGGGAATGCATAGAATTAGACAGAATCTATTTAATGTACCTGTATGTGGGAAGGTAGTCCCCTGTAGCTCAGTTGGTAGAGCATGGCGCTTGCAACGCCAGGGTTGTGAGTTCGTTTCCCACGGGGGGCCAGTATGAAAAATGTATGCATTCACTAACTGTAAGTCGCTCTGGATAAGAGCATCTGGTAAATGACTCAAATGTAAAATGTAAGGTGGAATTGGAGAGGTATTGTGGATAATGGCTAGGTCTTCATGGGGGAGATGGGAATGGTGAATGGTGTGTCCTGCACACTCAAAGAATGGGAGGGGATTGGGAATGGGAATGATTGCCACCCCAGCCCCATACAACCTGGATAATAGTAATCTAGGAATGGTTTAAGCAGTTGATATGGACACCGTAATCTTCAGCCAAGATTGTAATTGAAAAGTAGCATTTAGCTGCTGGTGACTAACCAGGGATGGCCGGAGAACAAAGAGGGAAAGGGAGAGAGGGAGATGAAGTAGAGAGAAAGAGAGAGACGGGGAGGCTGGCAGACGGCCCCAGTGGAGAGAGCGAATGAGAGAGGGAAAGGGAGAGAGATGTGAATAATTGAGTGAATGTGCATAAGTAGGGTTAAAGAGGGACAGTGGAAGCGTTAGAGTCGATTTGTAGCTGATGAGCCTAAAGCCCCTGCCCCCTGACGACGGTGTCATCCCACATTACACACTGGCTACCATTACACACTGGCTACATCCCAAATGACACCCTATTCCCTATTTAGTGTCCTACTGAATAATAACATGGTTCCATGGTGACTTATAGGATGAAACGTTTATATAGCCTACTGCATTGGCACTTTGGACCTTTTCTCATGAGCCTGGACAAAATGTAAATAGCATTCGCTTCAATGTTGAAGAAACACCTTTTATTCAACTCCCATTTTACCCCCAGAGTGACAGAATATCCTTTGTAGATGAGAAATGTATGTGAATTCTGTCTATTATTTGATATGATCACCATATTAAAGACTCCATTGTCTTCTTCAAAATAGTAAGGAGTGGAATAAATCAGCTTTTACTATAGTATGATATTACCATGGGGATACTACTGTAAAGAAACTGTGAATACAGCTAGACCTTAGAGTTCTTGGTGATAACCTTGTTGGAGCAATGGAGAGAGAAAAAGAGATGGAGAATGGAGAGAACAAAATATGGAGGGACAGAGCGAGGGAGGGAGAGAGAGGGAGAGAGAGAGAAGGAAATAGTGGGGGTGGAGGAGAAGAGGGGAAGAGGGAAGACCAGGAGTTGTCAGGTGATAGAATGTTTCATTGTAACAGGAAAAGGTTGACTTTCCCACAATACACTGTATTCCCCCAGGCTCAACTCCTCCCCACACACACACACAATCTCAGGTGGAACTGTTAGCTTATAGCTCTCTCTCAGCCCCTCTGAGTTGAGATGAAACCATTTCCATGTAGCTGTGTAGTGTTAGCATTACAACTGGTATCATCCTAGCCCAGAACAGCATGCTATGCTATCTCTTCACAGATTTGCAATGTCAGTGTCTACCATCTATCTGTCTGTCTGTGGTCCTTTGTGTCTAGATTTGCCATTGTTTCATTGGTCCTTGATGGTGATTTAGGGGCCTGAAGAAATGCAGTGACAGTCCTTGTAGTAAAAGGCAAATAAAGAGACTTTGAACTTGATCTATGATGATGGTAATAGTGAGGTATGGACCAGGCTCATTGCCTCTGTGCTACTGTGAGTCTTTCTGGTCTCTCTGGGTGGTTTCAAAGACCTCTGTGTGTTTTGAGATGTCGGTCCGTGTGTTTGTGTGTGTGTGTGTGTGTGTGTGTGTGTGTGTGTGTGTGTGTGTGTGTGTGTGTGTGTGTGTGTGTGTGTGTGTGTGTGTGTGTGTGTGTGTGTGGTCGACTACGAACAGTAGAAATGTGTGTGTGAATCCCTCTCCCTCTCTCTGTTCTCTCTCTCCGACCAGACGGCTGACAGCACCCAAAGGACTAGCCATTCTTCAGGCCAACAAAAGAGAGAGGGGGAGTGAAAGAGAGAGGGGGAGTGAAAGAGAGAGGGGGAGTGAAAGAGAGAGGAAGAGTGCGAGAGGAAGAGTGAGAGAGAGAGAGAGAGAGAGGAAGAGTGAAAGAGAGAGGAAGAGTGAAAGAGAGAGGAAGAGTGAGAGGAAGAGTGAAAGAGAGAGGAAGAGTGAAAGAGAGAGGAAGAGTGAAAGAGAGAGGAAGAGTGAGAGAGAGAGGAAGAGTGAAAGAGAGAGGAAGAGTGAAAGAGAGAGGAAGAGTGAGAGAGAGAGGAAGAGTGAAAGAGAGAGGAAGAGTGAGAGAGGGAGGGAGGGCTTGGTCCCTACTCCCCACGCAGCAGTTACTGAAGCCATTGGTAGTGTCCCTCTCTCCCTCTCCCCCTCAGAGCATTGATGTCAGAAGGCAGAATCATTACTCCTGTTCCTTTTATCCAACATTATTTCAGCCCTCACCTGAGTGAAATACCCCCACACTGAGGGGACAGAGACCTGCCCCCATTGGTGTGTTACTCTCCCTTTATGTGATGGAATGTGTGTGGCTGGCAGTGAATATTCCTTCCCTCTCCACCAGGGAAAGAACACACAGACGCAATCCTCAGCGATACAAGACACACACACCCTAAGAGATGCACTTTAATCCCTCCCTCTCAGCAGACATGGCTAGTACTTCACACTTCACGCCCATTTCATGGTCATTGAGACAATCATGTTTATTCTCTGCTCGCTCACTGTTGGGATTTTTCACTCTAAATGCTAAGAAATAGGAGGACATGGAGGTTAGCTCATTTTAATGGAACTCTCTTTCCCCCTCTCTCTGTATGTATCTCTTCACTTTTCCCTTTTCCCTTTTCCCTCCTCCCTGTCCCCCTACGCTTCCTCAAGACTGCCCCGCTCCTCTCCTCTCCTCTCCTCTCCTCTCCTCTCCTCTCCTCTCCTCTCCTCTCCTCTCCTCTCCTCTCCTCTCCTCTCCTCTCCTCTCCTCTCCTCTCCTCTCCTCTCCTCTCCTCTCCTCTCCTCTCCTCTCCTCTCCTCTTGTGTGTGAGCATGTACTTACCGCGAGACATCACAACGCTTTATCTTTATGCTGTCCTTCCCATGGAGGAGCAGCTCGTTCCAAATCCATATTCAAATCCAATTTCACAAATCTGAGGGAGAAAAGGCCTGACACAGCACTATGATGGGAAGAGAGAGTGGGAAAGTGGGAGAGAGAGGAGAGAGAGGCATAGAACCAACACTGATGAGAAAGAGGGGGACAGGGAGAGAGGAAGAGAGAGAACAAGATAAAGAGAGAGGTAGGATGGGTGGCATAGACTCAACACTGGCAGTGGAGGGAGGGAGGGAGGGAATGAGTGTCAAAGAGAAGATCAGGGAGAGAGGATGAACTGGATATGCACCAATGAGAAGAGGAGTGGAAAGAGAGGGGGAGAGGAGAGGAGCGAGGGAGTGGGAGAGGATGACACTAATGCTCAGAGAGAGAGAGAGAGAGAGAGAGAGAGAGAGAGAGAGAGAGAGAGAGAGAGAGAGAGAGAGAGAGAGAGAGAGAGAGAGAGAGAGAGAGAGAGAGAGAGAGAGAGAGAGAGAGAGAGAGAGAGAGAGAGGAGAGAGAGTGAGAGAGAGAGAGAGAGAGAGAGAATATGATATTGGTGAAGGGATAAAAGGGACTGCATGTGCAATGTAACACGGCTTAAGAGAATGATGCTAGAGAGAGAGAATGGAAGAAAGAGAGAGAGGAAAAGAAACAGCAGACAAGAAAGAAGAGGGACTGCATGTGGGCATACCACACACACACACTGGTTGTAAAGGGAAAGAGCGTCATGTGTTTTTGGTGGGCTGCTGTTGCCGCAGTCTCTCTCCTCTCCATTCCCAGCCTCCTCCCATAGTTTCCTCTGTTAGTCTGTCGGTGTAGAACTCTCCCTTAGCCCTTCTTCTCCCTCCCTTGCTTCCTCCCTACCTTATCCCCTCCCTCACCGTAATATGCATAGGTTATGCAAATGAGGTAATTAGGGAGATGCAGCTCGTTCCCTTCCAGCTAAGTCTCATGAGAGAGGAGGAGAGACCTTACCATATAATAAGAGGAGGAGAGACCTTACCATAATAATAAGAGGAGGAGAGACCTTACCATATAATAAGAGGAGGAGAGACCTTACCATAATAATAAGAGGAGGAGAGACCTTACCATAATAATAAGAGGAGAGAGAGACCTTACCATAATAATAAGAGGAGGAGAGACCTTACCAT
>NW_028162935.1:0-34199 GCF_964263955.1 Coregonus lavaretus | reverse complement strand
ATCCCGGAGTCGCCTCTTCACTGTTGACGTTGAGAATGGTGTTTTGCAGGTATTATTTAATGAAGCTGCCAGTTGAGGACCTGTGAGGCGTCTGTTTTTCAAACTAGACACTCTAATGTATTTGTCCTCTTGCTCAGTTGTGCACTGGGGCCTCCCACTCCTCTTTCTATTCTGGTTAGAGCCAGTTTGCGCTGTTCTGTAAAGGGAGTAATACACAACATTGTACGATATCTTCAGTTTCTTGGCAATTTCTCGCATGGAATAGCCTTCATTTCTCAGAACAAGAATAGACTGACGAGTTTCAGAAGAAAGTTATTTGTTTCTGGCCATTTTGAGCCTGTATTCGAACCCACAATTGCTGATGCTCCAGATACTGAACTAGTCTCAAGAAGGCCAGTTTTATTGCTTCATTAATCAGCACAACAGTTTTCAGCTGTGCTAACATAATTGCAAAAAGGGTTTTCTAATGATAGATAGATAGATAGATAGATCAGGTAGCTTAGTGGTTAAGAGCGTTGTGCCAGTAACCGAAAGGTCGCTGGTTCTAATCCCCGAGCCGACTAGGTGAAAAATCTGTCGATGTGCCCTTGAGCAAGGCACTTAACCCTAATTGCTCCTGTAAGTCGCTCTGGATAAGAGCGTCTGCTAAATGACCAATTATTTATTTATTTATTTATTTAGATAGATAGATAGATAGATAGATAGATAGATAGATAGATAGATAGATAGATAGATAGATAGATAGATAGATAGATAGATAGATAGATAGATAGAACCAGTCAAAAGGTTGGACACACCTACTCATTCAAGGGTTTTTCTTTATTTTTTACTATTTTCTACATTGTAGAATAATAGTGCAGACATCAACACTATGAAATAACACATATGGAATCATGTAGTAACCCAAAAAGTGTTAAACAACTTAAAATATATTTGAGATTTTTCAAATAGCCACCCTTTGCCTTGATGACAGCTTTGAACACTCTTGGCATTCTCTCAATCAGCTTCACCTGGAATGCTTTTCCAACAGTCTTGAAGGTGTTCCCAAAAATGCTTAGCACTTGTTGGCTGCTTTTCCTTCACTCTGCCATCCGACTCATCCCAAACGATCTCAATTGGGTTGAGGTCGGGGGATTGTGGAGGCCAGGTCATCTGATGCAGCCCTCCATCACTCTCCTTCTTGGTTAAATAGCCCTTACACAGCCTGGAGGTGTGTTAGGTCAATGTCCTGTTGAAAAACAAATGATAGTCCCACTAAGCCCAAACCAGATGGGATGGCGTATTGCTGCAGAATGCTGTGGTAGCCATGCTGGTTAAGTGTGCCTTGAATTCTAAATTAATCACAGACAGTGTCACCAGCAAAGCACCCCCAAACCATAACACCTCCTCCTCCATGCTTCACGGTGGGAACTACACATGCAGAGATCATCCGTTCACCCACACCGCATCGCACAAAGACAAGGATGTTGGAACCAAAAATCTCAAATTTGGACTCCAGACCAAAGGACAAACTTCCACCGGTCTAATGTCCCTTGCTCATGTTTCTTGGCCCAAGCAGGTCTCTTCTTCTTATTGGTGTCCTTTAGTAGTGGTTTCTTTGCAGCAATTCGACCATGAAGGCCTGATTCACACAGTCCCCTATGAACAGTTGATGTTGAGATGTGTCTGTGACTTGAACTCTGTGAAGCATTTATTTTGGCTGCAATTTCTGAGGCTGGTAACTCTAATGAACTTATCCTCTACAGCAGAGGTAACTCTGGGTCTTCCTTTCCTGTGGCGGTCCTCATAAGAGCCAGTTTCATCATAGCGCTTGATGGTTTTTGCAACTGCACTTGAAGAAACGTCCAAAGTTCTTTACATTTTCCGTATTGACTGACCTTCATGTCTTAAAGTAATGATGGACTGTCGTTTCTTTTTGCTTATTTGAGCTGTTCTTGCCAAGAGTGTGCAAAGCTGTCATCAAGGTAAAGGGTGGCTATTTGAAGAATCTCAAATATAAAATATATTTTGATTTGTTTAACACTTCTTTGGTTACTACATGATTCCATATGTGTTATTTCATAGTTTTGATGTCTTCACTATTATTCTACAATGTAAAATAGTAAAAATAAAGAAAAAACGTTGAATGAGTAGGTATGTCCAAACTTTTGACTATTTCAAAAAAATATATATATATATATGGGGGATTGGAAATTATACAGACAATTACATTGATGGAAGCTACAATATATGTGCAATATTAAAGCTGATCTACCCCTTGACCCTTAATTCCTTACTTTGATGCTCACCTTTTTTTCAAGTTTGAGGAACTTCCAGGTTGATATCTACAGTTTGAGTGTAGATTGAGTGCAGAATGCTGTTTCTCCAGCCACATCAAGTACACAACTAGCGCTGACGCTAATGCTTCACAGAGGCTAACCATGCTAACAGCTAACAGCCTCCTGCCAAGCTACAGACCCAATGGGGGTTCCCACCTGTCATCTAGCATTGACGCTAATGCTTCACAGAGGCTAACCATGCTAACAGCTAACAGCCTCCTGCCAAGCTACAGACCCAATGGGGGTTCCCACCTGTCATCTAGCATTGACGCTAATGGTCTCCCATCAACATCAGTGATGTGGTTGTTGTATGAGCCAAGAGGATGTGTCACGCTGACATCTATAGGGGCGTGGCGTGGAGCTCCGACCAGGGCACCACAACACGTCTCCTGAAATAAAACTCAGTTAGCTCCGACCAGGGCACCACAACACGTCTCCTGAAATAAAACTCAGTTAGCTCCGACCAGGGCACCACAACACGTCTCCTGAAATAAAACTCAGTTAGCTCCGACCAGGGCACCACAACACGTCTCCTGAAATAAAACTCAGTTAGCTCCGACCAGGGCACCACAACACGTCTCCTGAAATAAAACTCAGTTAGCTCCGACCAGGGCACCACAACACGTCTCCTGAAATAAAACTCAGTTAGCTCCGACCAGGGCACCACAACACGTCTCCTGAAATAAAACTCAGTTAGCTCCGACCAGGGCACCACAACACGTCTCCTGAAATAAAACTCAGTTAGCTCCGACCAGGGCACCACAACACGTCTCCTGAAATAAAACTCAGTTAGCTCCGACCAGGGCACCACAACACGTCTCCTGAAATAAAACTCAGTTAGCTCCGACCAGGGCACCACAACACGTCTCCTGAAATAAAACTCAGTTAGCTCCGACCAGGGCACCACAACACGTCTCCTGAAATAAAACTCAGTTAGCTCCGACCAGGGCACCACAACACGTCTCCTGAAATAAAACTCAGTTAGCTCCGACCAGGGCACCACAACACGTCTCCTGAAATAAAACTCAGTTAGCTCCGACCAGGGCACCACAACACGTCTCCTGAAATAAAACTCAGTTAGCTCCGACCAGGGCACCACAACACGTCTCCTGAAATAAAACTCAGTTAGCTCCGACCAGGGCACCACAACACGTCTCCTGAAATAAAACTCAACCAGGACCACCGACAGAGACAACACTACCAAGTTATATACTGTAAGTGTGCGTGTGTGCATCTATTTGTGTGTGTGTGTGTGTGTGTGTGTGTGTGTGTGTGTGTGTGTGTGTGTGTGTGTGTGTGAGAGAGAGCATGTTATTCAGTTCCACAGGGTACTACACACGTCTGTGTGGAGGATAGCCGAGTTGTCATGGAGACCATCTATAATCCGTGGAATACCTTAGGCTTCTCCCTGATCTCCAGCTCGCATCCTTCTCAATTAGCTATACTAGCCTGTGTGTGTGTGTGTGTGAAGCTTCTCTATGGTCTCCGGTGACTTCCAGCTCTCGTCACTACTCGCCAGCACACACACACACGGCTTAAGTAATTAGACTCTGTCTATACCCTGTGTCCATGAAACACATGAGCTGAAGAAGACTTTAGCTTTAACGTCCATTTTAAAGGTTCAAGAGCTTTCCTTAATTTCTACTGATTCAGTCAGGAGCCAACATAGACAATGAGTGACACACAGGCTGTCATCTAATCACTACATAACCAACTACATCACCAATGACATTAGCACCATGAGGTCATAACCAGGAAGTACTGCTGGTCGTCTTTCGCCTCCATTCATTTCACTCATTGTTCTGACTAATCTATTTTATTCATCTATCCTCCAGTACCACCTTGCATTTAATCCACAAGATGTGTACAATACAATACAATACAATACAACCACTTCCTCCATGTACCACAACGGGATTACTATTTTTACATTTACGTCATTTAGCAGACGCTCTTATCCAGAGCGACTTACAAATAGGTGCATTCACCTTATAGCCAGTGGGATAACCACTTTACAATGTAATTTTTTATTTAATATTTTTTTCTTTTATTTTTATTCATTTAAAAATATATATATATTATTTTTTCTCACTACATGTGTCCCAAACGGCACCCTATTCCCTATGTAGTGCACTACTTTTGACCAGTTTGACCAGGGGCCAGGTCAAAAGTAGTTCACTATATAGGGAATAGGGTGCCATTCGGGACGAAGCCATTACGTACCCTGACCGTTCCCATTAGATGAATTGTAACTTTTCCCCATTCAGATGCATTTTAGAGACTCCTTATTCAGAAGCATAGAAGTTGTGCAACAATTATTGGGCATTATGTAAGGGTCTGTCAGTCAGACTGCAATCTGAAACCATTCACTGCTGCATCTCACCTCCATTCACAGCTTCAATCTGCTACAAACAGATAGGCCTACACGCACGCACGCACGCAGACAGACAGACAGACAGACAGACAGACAGACAGACAGACAGACAGACAGACAGACAGACAGACAGACAGACAGACAGACAGACAGACAGACAGACAGACAGAGAGGCGGGCAGACAGACAGACAGACAGACAGACAGACAGACAGACAGACAGACAGACAGACAGACATAAAGACAGACAGGTGGGCAGACAGACAGACAGACAGACAGACAGACAGACAGACAGACAGACAGACAGACAGACAGACAGACAGACGGACAGACAGACAGACAGAGAGGCGGGCAGACAGACAGACAGACAGACAGACAGACAGACAGACAGACAGACAGACAGACAGACAGACAGACAGACATAAAGACAGACAGGTGGGCAGACAGACAGACAGACAGACGGGCAGACGGGCAGACAGACAGACAGACAGACAGACAGACAGACAGACACAGACAGACAGACAGACAGACAGACAGACAGACAGACAGACAGACAGACAGACAGACAGACAGACAGACAGACAGACAGACAGACAGACAGACAGACAGACAGACAGACAGACAGACAGACATAAACACAGACAGGCGGGCAGACATAAACACAGACAGGCGGGCAGACAGACAAAAACTACCCTGCCAAACAACCCTTGTTCTAGAAGATGTCCAGTTTATGCAACAGTCTCTCCAACAGGTGAATCATACTACTATTCATTCAGTCATTAACTCTGTCATTAAACCTTCATTAGGCCACAGATAGAGGTTCTGTTCTGTTCAGGAGGAAATAGAATAGATACAGGTTCTGTGTTCTGTTCAGGAGGAAACAGAAGAGAATAGATACAGGTTCTGTTCTGTTCAGAAGGAAATATAATCAAATCAAATCAATATAATAGATACAGGTTCTGTTCAGGAGGAAATAGAAGAGAATAGATACAGGTTCTGTTCAGGAGGAAAGCTTAGAAGGTTCCACTTCTAACCGCTAGGCTACCTGCTGCCCTGGTTTAGAGACCAGCAGGTTACTGGCCCAACGCTCTAACCGCTAGGCTACCTGCTGCCCTGGTTTAGAGACCAGCAGGTTACTGGCCCAACGCTCTAACCACTAGGCTACCTGCTGCCCTGGTTTAGAGACCAGCAGGTTACTGGCCCAACGCTCTAACCACTAGGCTACCTGCTGCCCTGGTTTAGAGACCAGCAGGTTACTGGCCCAACGCTCTAACCACTAGGCTACCTGCTGCCCTGGTGTAGAGACCAGCAGGTTACTGGCCCAACGCTCTAACCACTAGGCTACCTGCTGCCCTGGTTTAGAGACCAGCAGGTTACTGGCCCAACTCTCTAACCACTAGGCTACCTGCTGCCCTGGTTTAGAGACCAGCAGGTTACTGGCCCAACGCTCTAACCACTAGGCTACCTGCTGCCCTGGTTTAGAGACCAGCAGGTTACTGGCCCAACGCTCTAACCACTAGGCTACCTGCTGCCCTGGTTTAGAGACCAGCAGGTTACTGGCCCAACGCTCTAACCACTAGGCTACCTGCTGCCCTGGTTTAGAGACCAGCAGGTTACTGGCCCAACGCTCTAACCACTAGGCTACCTGCTGCCCTGGTTTAGAGACCAGCAGGTTACTGGCCCAACGCTCTAACCACTAGGCTACCTGCTGCCCTGGTTTAGAGACCAGCAGGTTACTGGCCCAACGCTCTAACCACTAGGCTACCTGCTGCCCTGGTTTAGAGACCAGCAGGTTACTGGCCCAACGCTCTAACCACTAGGCTACCTGCTGCCCTGGTTTAGAGACCAGCAGGTTACTGGCCCAACGCTCTAACCACTAGGCTACCTGCTGCCCTGGTTTAGAGACCAGCAGGTTACTGGCCCAACGCTCTAACCACTAGGCTACCTGCTGCCCTGGTTTAGAGACCAGCAGGTTACTGGCCCAACGCTCTAACCACTAGGCTACCTGCTGCCCTGGTTTAGAGACCAGCAGGTTACTGGCCCAACGCTCTAACCACTAGGCTACCTGCTGCCCTGGTTTAGAGACCAGCAGGTTACTGGCCCAACGCTCTAACCACTAGGCTACCTGCTGCCCTGGTTTAGAGACCAGCAGGTTACTGGCCCAACACTCTAACCGCTAGGCTACCTGCTGCTCTGGTTTAGAGACCAGCAGGTTACTGGCCCAACACTCTAACCGCTAGGCTACCTGCTGCCCTGGTTTAGAGACCAGCAGGTTACTGGCCCAACGCTCTAACCGCTAGGCTACCTGCTACCCTGGTTTAGAGACCAGCAGGTTACTGGCCCAATGCTCTAACCACTAGGCTACCTGCTGCCCTGGTTTAGAGACCAGCAGGTTACTGGCCCAACGCTCTAACCACTAGGCTACCTGCTGCCCTGGTTTAGAGACCAGCAGGTTACTGGCCCAACGCTCTAACCACTAGGCTACCTGCTGCCCTGGTGTAGAGACCAGCAGGTTACTGGCCCAACACTCTAACCACTAGGCTACCTGCTGCCCTGGTTTAGAGACCAGCAGGTTACTGGCCCAACGCTCTAACCACTAGGCTACCTGCTGCTCTGGTTTAGAGACCAGCAGGTTACTGGCCCAACGCTCTAACCACTAGGCTACCTGCTGCCCTGGTGTAGAGACCAGCAGGTTACTGGCCCAACGCTCTAACCACTAGGCTACCTGCTGCCCTGGTGTAGAGACCAGCAGGTTACTGGCCCAACACTCTAACCACTAGGCTACCTGCTGCCCTGGTTTAGAGACCAGCAGGTTACTGGCCCAACGCTCTAACTGCTAGGCTACCTGCTGCCCTGGTTTAGAGACCAGCAGGTTACTGGCCCAACGCTCTAACCACTAGGCTACCTGCTGCCCTGGTTTAGAGACCAGCAGGTTACTGGCCCAACGCTCTAACCGCTAGGCTACCTGCTGCTCTGGTTTAGAGACCAGCAGGTTACTGGCCCAACGCTCTAACCACTAGGCTACCTGCTGCCCTGGTTTAGAGACCAGCAGGTTACTGGCCCAACACTCTAACCACTAGGCTACCTGCTGCCCTAGTGTAGAGACCAGCAGGTTACTGGCCCAACGCTCTAACCACTAGGCTACCTGCTGCCCTAGTGTAGAGACCAGCAGGTTACTGGCCCAACGCTCTAACCACTAGGCTACCTGCTGCCCTGGTTTAGAGACCAGCAGGTTACTGGCCCAACGCTCTAACCGCTAGGCTACCTGCTGCCCTGGTTTAGAGACCAGCAGGCTACTGGCCCAACGCTCTAACCGCTAGGCTACCTGCTGCCCTGGTTTAGAGACCAGCAGGTTACTGGCCCAACGCTCTAACTGCTAGGCTACCTGCTGCCCTGGTGTAGAGACCAGCAGGTTACTGGCCCAACACTCTAACCGCTAGGCTACCTGCTGCCCTGGTTTAGAGACCAGCAGGTTACTGGCCCAACGCTCTAACCACTAGGCTACCTGCTGCCCTGGTTTAGAGACCAGCAGGTTACTGGCCCAACACTCTAACCACTAGGCTACCTGCTGCCCTAGTGTAGAGACCAGCAGGTTACTGGCCCAACGCTCTAACCACTAGGCTACCTGCTGCCCTAGTGTAGAGACCAGCAGGTTACTGGCCCAACGCTCTAACCACTAGGCTACCTGCTGCCCTGGTTTAGAGACCAGCAGGTTACTGTCCCAACGCTCTAACCACTAGGCTACCTGCTGCCCTGGTTTAGAGACCAGCAGGTTACTGGCCCAACGCTCTAACCACTAGGCTACCTGCTGCCCTGGTTTAGAGACCAGCAGGTTACTGGCCCAACGCTCTAACCACTAGGCTACCTGCTGCCCTGGTTTAGAGACCAGCAGGTTACTGGCCCAACGCTCTAACCACTAGGCTACCTGCTGCCCTGGTTTAGAGACCAGCAGGTTACTGGCCCAACGCTCTAACCGCTAGGCTACCTGCTGCCCTGGTTTAGAGACCAGCAGGTTACTGGCCCAACGCTCTAACCACTAGGCTACCTGCTGCCCTGGTTTAGAGACCAGCAGGTTACTGGCCCAACGCTCTAACCACTAGGCTACCTGCTGCCCTAGTGTAGAGACCAGCAGGTTACTGGCCCAACGCTCTAACCGCTAGGCTACCTGCTGCCCTGGTTTAGAGACCAGCAGGTTACTGGCCCAACGCTCTAACCGCTAGGCTACCTGCTGCCCTGGTTTAGAGACCAGCAGGTTACTGGCCCAACGCTCTAACCACTAGGCTACCTGCTGCCCTGGTTTAGAGACCAGCAGGTTACTGGCCCAACGCTCTAACCGCTAGGCTACCTGCTGCCCTGGTTTAGAGACCAGCAGGTTACTGGCCCAACGCTCTAACTGCTAGGCTACCTGCTGCCCTGGTTTAGAGACCAGCAGGTTACTGGCCCAACGCTCTAACTGCTAGGCTACCTGCTGCCCTGGTGTAGAGACCAGCAGGTTACTGGCCCAACGCTCTA
Source organism: Coregonus lavaretus (assembly GCF_964263955.1). Classification (NCBI taxonomy): domain Eukaryota; kingdom Metazoa; phylum Chordata; class Actinopteri; order Salmoniformes; family Salmonidae; genus Coregonus; species Coregonus lavaretus. Next base: position 24,997 of record NW_028162935.1, on the reverse strand, counting down.
ACTGCTAGGCTACCTGCTGCCCTGGTTTAGAGACCAGCAGGTTACTGGCCCAACGCTCTAACCACTAGGCTACCTGCTGCCCTGGTGTAGAGACCAGCAGGTTACTGGCCCAACGCTCTAACCGCTAGGCTACCTGCTGCCCTGGTTTAGAGACCAGCAGGTTACTGGCCCAACGCTCTAACCACTAGGCTACCTGCTGCCCTGGTTTAGAGACCAGCAGGTTACTGGCCCAACGCTCTAACCACTAGGCTACCTGCTGCCCTGGTTTAGAGACCAGCAGGTTACTGGCCCAACGCTCTAACCACTAGGCTACCTGCTGCCCTGGTTTAGAGACCAGCAGGTTACTGGCCCAACGCTCTAACCACTAGGCTACCTGCTGCCCTGGTTTAGAGACCAGCAGGTTACTGGCCCAACGCTCTAACTGCTAGGCTACCTGCTGCCCTGGTTTAGAGACCAGCAGGTTACTGGCCCAACGCTCTAACCACTAGGCTACCTGCTGCCCTGGTTTAGAGACCAGCAGGTTACTGGCCCAACGCTCTAACCGCTAGGCTACCTGCTGCCCTGGTTTAGAGACCAGCAGGTTACTGGCCCAACGCTCTAACCGCTAGGCTACCTGCTGCCCTGGTTTAGAGACCAGCAGGCTACTGGCCCAACGCTCTAACCACTAGGCTACCTGCTGCCCTGGTTTAGAGACCAGCAGGTTACTGGCCCAACGCTCTAACCACTAGGCTACCTGCTGCCCTGGTTTAGAGACCAGCAGGTTACTGGCCCAACGCTCTAACCGCTAGGCTACCTGCTGCCCTGGTTTAGAGACCAGCAGGTTACTGGCCCAACGCTCTAACCACTAGGCTACCTGCTGCCCTGGTTTAGAGACCAGCAGGTTACTGGCCCAACGCTCTAACCGCTAGGCTACCTGCTGCCCTGGTTTAGAGACCAGTAGGTTACTGGCCCAACGCTCTAACTGCTAGGCTACCTGCTGCCCTGGTTTAGAGACCAGCAGGTTACTGGCCCAACGCTCTAACCACTAGGCTACCTGCTGCCCTGGTTTAGAGACCAGCAGGTTACTGGCCCAACGCTCTAACCACTAGGCTACCTGCTGCCCTAGTGTAGAGACCAGCAGGTTACTGGCCCAACGCTCTAACCACTAGGCTACCTGCTGCCCTAGTGTAGAGACCAGCAGGTTACTGGCCCAACACTCTAACCACTAGGCTACCTGCTGCCCTGGTTTAGAGACCAGCAGGCTACTGGCCCAACGCTCTAACCACTAGGCTACCTGCTGCCCTGGTTTAGAGACCAGCAGGTTACTGGCCCAACGCTCTAACCACTAGGCTACCTGCTGCCCTGGTTTAGAGACCAGCAGGTTACTGGCCCAACGCTCTAACCACTAGGCTACCTGCTGCCCTAGTGTAGAGACCAGCAGGTTACTGGCCCAACGCTCTAACCACTAGGCTACCTGCTGCCCTGGTTTAGAGACCAGCAGGCTACTGGCCCAACGCTCTAACCACTAGGCTACCTGCTGCCCTGGTGTAGAGACCAGCAGGTTACTGGCCCAACGCTCTAACCACTAGGCTACCTGCTGCCCTGGTTTAGAGACCAGCAGGTTACTGGCCCAACGCTCTAACCACTAGGCTACCTGCTGCCCTGGTTTAGAGACCAGCAGGTTACTGGCCCAACGCTCTAACCACTAGGCTACCTGCTGCCCTAGTGTAGAGACCAGCAGGTTACTGGCCCAACGCTCTAACCACTAGGCTACCTGCTGCCCTGGTTTAGAGACCAGCAGGTTACTGGCCCAACGCTCTAACCACTAGGCTACCTGCTGCCCTAGTGTAGAGACCAGCAGGTTACTGTCCCAACGATCTAACCACTAGGCTACCTGCTGCCCTGGTTTAGAGACCAGCAGGTTACTGGCCCAACGCTCTAACCACTAGGCTACCTGCTGCCCTGGTTTAGAGACCAGCAGGTTACTGGCCCAACGCTCTAACCACTAGGCTACCTGCTGCCCTGGTTTAGAGACCAGCAGGTTACTGGCCCAACGCTCTAACCACTAGGCTACCTGCTACCCTGGTTTAGAGACCAGCAGGTTACTGGCCCAACGCTCTAACCACTAGGCTACCTGCTGCCCTGGTTTAGAGACCAGCAGGTTACTGGCCCAACGCTCTAACCACTAGGCTACCTGCTGCCCTGGTTTAGAGACCAGCAGGTTACTGGCCCAACGCTCTAACCACTAGGCTACCTGCTGCCCTGGTTTAGAGACCAGCAGGTTACTGGCCCAACGCTCTAACCACTAGGCTACCTGCTGCCCTGGTTTAGAGACCAGCAGGTTACTGGCCCAACGCTCTAACCGCTAGGCTACCTGCTGCCCTGGTTTAGAGACCAGCAGGTTACTGGCCCAACGCTCTAACCACTAGGCTACCTGCTGCCCTGGTTTAGAGACCAGCAGGTTACTGGCCCAACGCTCTAACCGCTAGGCTACCTGCTGCCCTGGTTTAGAGACCAGCAGGTTACTGGCCCAACGCTCTAACCACTAGGCTACCTGCTGCCCTGGTTTAGAGACCAGCAGGTTACTGGCCCAACGCTCTAACCACTAGGCTACCTGCTGCCCTAGTGTAGAGACCAGCAGGTTACTGGCCCAACGCTCTAACCACTAGGCTACCTGCTGCCCTGGTTTAGAGACCAGCAGGTTACTGGCCCAACGCTCTAACCACTAGGCTACCTGCTGCCCTGGTTTAGAGACCAGCAGGTTACTGGCCCAACGCTCTAACCACTAGGCTACCTGCTGCCCTGGTTTAGAGACCAGCAGGTTACTGGCCCAACGCTCTAACCACTAGGCTACCTGCTGCCCTGGTTTAGAGACCAGCAGGTTACTGGCCCAACGCTCTAACCGCTAGGCTACCTGCTGCCCTGGTTTAGAGACCAGCAGGTTACTGGCCCAACGCTCTAACCACTAGGCTACCTGCTACCCTGGTTTAGAGACCAGCAGGTTACTGGCCCAACGCTCTAACCACTAGGCTACCTGCTGCCCTAGTGTAGAGACCAGCAGGTTACTGGCCCAACGCTCTAACCACTAGGCTACCTGCTGCCCTGGTTTAGAGACCAGCAGGTTACTGGCCCAATGCTCTAACCACTAGGCTACCTGCTGCCCTGGTGTAGAGACCAGTAGGTTACTGGCCCAACACTCTATTTTTAATACATTTTTTTAATACTTAAGGCAAATATTTATATTTGAAAAACCTGTTTTTGCTTTGTCATTATGGGGTATTGTGTGTAGATTGATGAGGGGAAAAAACAATTTAATCTATTTTAGAATAAGGCTGTAACGTAACAAAATGTGGAAAAAGTAAAGGGGTCTGAATACTTTCCAAATGCACTGTATGCCTCATGATCTTAGTTCACCTGTCGTACCCTGTCAGAACCCAAAATAGAAGCTTGTTTTACTCCAACGTTTTTAAACAAAGTAAATGATAGCTTCAAAACAAGGTTAAAATTATCATCTTGATATCATGGATGGTCAGTCCTTGCATTCATAGCTCTGTTTACAAATTTGAGAGTGGTTACATTTCTCCAGCCCCATCCCTCTAACCTCTTTTCAGAAACAGGGGTGGGGATAGCGTTTTGTTATTGTTTCAACTGCTGATTGTCGCTTTAAATTCCTTTTGCACTTCCGACTGTCACGCCCTGGCTCTGGGGACTTTTATATGTTGAGCCAGCGTGTTAGTTTCTATGTGTTAGTTTCTGGGTGTTAGGTTCTATGTTTCGTTTTCTATGTTCTTGTTCTAGTTTATGTGTTTCTATGTTGGCCGGGGTGGTTCCCAATTAGAGGCAGCTGTGGCTCGTTGTCTCTGATTGGGAACCATACTTAGGCAGCCTGTTGTGCACTTGTCATTTGTGGGATCTTGTTCCGGAGAGGTTTGTGTTTTGTTAACCTTAGGACTTCACGTATCGTTTATTGTTTTGTTATTGTGATTTAAAGTACTCATTAAAAGATGTACGCATATCGCGCTGCGCCTTGGTCCGCTTATTACGACGATCGTGACACCGACCATTATTTAGCATGTTATATTCCCATTATTTAGCATGTTATATTCCCATTATTTAGCATGTTATATTCCCAGCACTGTAAAATATTTCAACGATAATTGCAGCACTTCTTCTCCTCCTCTCCTATCATCCCCTCACACCATCTGTGGCCGACAAGCTCACTTTTGGAATAATATGCTAGTATAACAATAGGATATGTCCCAAATGGCACCCTGTTCACTACATAGTGCACTACTTTAGACCAGAGAATGGCACCCTGTTCCCTATATAGTGCACTACTTTAGACCAGAGCCCATAAAAGGGAATATGGTGGAAATTGAGACGGCGCCCCGGTGATTAAGGAGGAGGATGGTAATTCTCCCATCGATCCGTTGGTCCCTTGGCTTGGAGTCAGGAGTGATAGGGACACCCCGCCTGCGTTGGCTGGACTCCCAAACAGCCCACAGCTTGTTAACTAGATGGAAATGTGGACAGTTGGCTCCTTCTTTACCATAAACTCTGTCTATAGCTACATAATAATGACTTTTACATAACACTGGTGAGGAGGATGTGAGATTCTCACCAACACACCAGTCCAACTTTTCAAAAGAAGTTTGGATATATAAGACGTAACGTGGGACTGTAGCCTACATAACAAGTGATAAAGGAGACTTCTAAATAACAGTCCAACTTTTCAGATAAGTGGTGGGAGCACTTGAAGGGACTGATAACATATTTTGACACATTAGGAACAGGACTGTGTTTAAAAATTGCTCTAATAGCCAGTGTCCCAAATGGCACCCTATTCCCTATGGGTCCTGGTCAAAAGCAGTGCACTATATAGGCAACAGGGTGAGATTTGGCTAGCTCCCATACAGATGAAGCTATGAGTCACATGCTGCTGTGAATGGGTAAGACATAAGAAATCAGACAAATCAGACAAATCAACAGTGTTTATCACATTAACGAGGAACAAGATATGTCAGCGCTCCTCGCTAGCTCCACTCTGCCATGGCAGCATCATCTGTTCTGAACCAACTTTATCTGTACTGAACCATCTCTATCTATTCTGAACCATCTTTATCTGTCCTGAGCCATCTCTATCTGTTCTGAGCCATCTCTATCTGTTCTGAGCCATCTATATCTGTTCTGAACCATCTCTATCTGTTCTGAACCATCTCTATCAGTTCTCTCTATCTGTTCTGAGCCATCTCTATCTGTTCTGAACCATCTCTATCTGTATTGAACCATCCATATCTGTTCTGAGCCATCTCTATCTGTTCTGAGCCATCTCTATCTGTTCTGAACCATCTCTATCTGTTCTGAACCATCTCTATCTGTTCTGTCTGTTCTGAGCCATCTATATCTGTTCTGAACCATCTCTATCTGTTCTGAGCCATTTCTATCTATTCTGAGCCATCTCTATCTGTTCTGTCTGTTCTGATCCAACTCTATCTGTTCTGAACCATCTCTATCTGTTCTGAACCATCTCTATCTGTTCTGAGCCATCTCTATCTGTTCTGAACCATCTCTATCGGTTCTGAACAATCTCTATCTGTTCTGAACCATCTCTATCTGTTCTGAACCCTCTCTATCTGTTCTGAACCCTCTCTATCTGTTCTGAACCATCTCTATCTGTTCTGAACCATCTCTATCGGTTCTGAACCATCTCTATATGTTCTGAACCATCTCTATCGGTTCTGAACAATCTCTATCGGTTCTGAACCATCTCTATCTGTTCTGAACCATCTCTATTTGTTCTGAGCCATCTCTATCTGTTCTGAGCCATCTCTATCTGTTCTGAACCATCTCTATCGGTTCTGAACCATCTCCATCTGTTCTCTCTATCTGTTCTGAGCCATCTCTATCTGTTCTGAGCCATCTCCATCTGTTCTGAACCATCTCTATCTGTTCTGAGCCATCCATCTGTTCTGAACCATCTCTATCTGTTCTGATCCATCTATATCTGTTCTGAACCATCTCTATCTGTTCTGAACCATCTCTATCTGTTCTGAACCATCGCTATCAGTTCTGAACCATCTCTATCTGTTCTGAGCCATCTCCATCTGTTCTGAGCCATCTCTATCTGTTCTGAGCCATCTCTATATGTTCTGAACAATCTCTATCGGTTCTGAACAATCTCTATCGGTTCTGAGCCATCTCTATCTGTTCTGAGCCATCTCTATCTGTTCTGAGCCATCTCTATCTGTTCTGAGCCATCTCTTTCTGTTCTGAACCATCTCTATCTGTTCTGAGCCATCTCTATCTGTTCTGAGCCATCTCTATATGTTCTGAACCATCTCTATCGGTTCTGAACAATCTCTATCTGTTCTGAACCATCTCTATCTGTTCTGAACCATCTCTATCTGTTCTGAACCATCTCTATCTGTTCTGAGCCATCTCTATCTGTTCTGAGCCATCTCTATCTGTTCTGATCCATCTCTATCTGTTCTGAGCCATCTCTATCTGTTCTGAGCCGTCTCTATCTGTTCTGAGCCGTCTCTATCTGTTCTGAACCATGTCTGTTCTGATCCATCTTTATCTGTTCTGAGCCATCTCTATCTGTTCTGATCCATCTCTATCTGTTCTGAGCCATCTCTATCTGTTCTGAGCCATCTCCATCTGTTCTGAACCATGTCTGTTCTGATCCATCTTTATCTGTTCTGAGCCATCTCTATCTGTTCTCTCTATCTGTTCTGATCCATCTCCATCTGTTCTGAGCCATCTCTATCTGTTCTGATCCATCTCTATCTGTTCTGATCCATCTATATCTGTTCTGAACCATCTCTATCTGTTCTAAACCATCTATCTGTTCTGATCCATCTCTATCTGTTCTGATCCATCTCTATCTGTTCTGATCCATCTCTATCTGTTCTGATCCATCTCTATCTGTTCTGATCCATCTCTATCTGTTCTGATCCATCTCTATCTGTTCTGATCCATCTCTATCGGTTCTGATCCATCTCTATCTTTAAGAAATAAAAACAACAGGGTGTTCCACCTCAGCTCTCTATAACTGGATATACAGTAGGATACACACGTGCACGGACGTACCCAAACACACACATACTCATGAGATCCTGATAATAGCAAGTACAGTCCAAGTTTGTGTGTACATGTAAATGTGCCTGTGTACGCTGGTGGACAATATCCTGCTGTACTCTGAGTAATGTCCCAGTTTCAGAGAGAGTGGCGAGCCGGTACATTGTGTTCCCAGCTACACACACACACACACACACACACACAACTGGTCAGGTTGTTATTGTAAAAGAGAATGTGTTCTCAATGACTTACCTGGTTAAATAAATCAAATAAACACACACACACACACACACACACTCAAACAGGTACACTGTGTACCCAGCTAGGTCAAGGACCAGTGGAGGGGGCCAGGGCCGGCCAGAACTACTCAGACACACACACACACTCAAAAGTAGTGCACTACATAGGGAATAGGGTTCCATTTATAACGCAGACAGGGAATAGGGTTCCATTTATAACGCAGACAGGGAATAAGGTTCCATTTGAAACACAGACAGAGTTGTGAGCCGTGACTGAACCCGTATGTTCTAAGCTGGTCTCAGCTCACTACAGCCTTTATCTCCTCTACTGTCACAGAGAAACACCCACTCCACACACACACACACACACACACACACACACACACACACACACACACACACACACACACACACACACACACACACACACACACACACACACACACACACACAGGAAAACATACAGTACGTAAAAGCACCACACACGTACTCTCTTTCTCATACACCCACAGACATGCCCCCAAACACACTCTCTCTGTTCACACCATGCCTCTCACTCACCTGTCTCACACACAGACACATAGTTTTACTACCTCCAGTACAGAACGAGGCAGAGTGGTGTTGTGTATTAACTGCTGCTGCACCCCAGTCCTCCTACACCCCTGAACAGCATCTCTAATGATCAGCCCTAAAGCTTCCATACCATACCTCCACCCCAGTCCTCCTACACCCCTGAACAGCATCTCTCCCAGCCCTAAAGCTTCCATACCATACCTCCACCCCAGTTCTCCTACACCCCTGAACAGCATCTCTAATGACCAGCCCTAAAGCTTCCATACCATACCTCCACCCCAGTCCTCCTACACCCCTGAACAGCATCTCTAATGACCAGCCCTAAAGCTTCCATACCATACCTCCACCCCAGTCCTCCTACACCCCTGAACAGCATCTCTAATGACCAGCCCTAAAGCTTCCATACCATACCTCCACCCCAGTCCTCCTACACCCCTGAACAGCATCTCTAATGACCAGCCCTAAAGCTTCCATACCATACCTCCACCCCAGTCCTCCTACACCCCTGAACAGCATCTCTCCCAGCCCTAAAGCTTCCATACCATACCTCCACCCCAGTCCTCCTACACCCCTGAACAGCATCTCTAATGACCAGCCCTAAAGCTTCCATACCATACCTCCACCCCAGTCCTCCTACACCCCTGAACAGCATCTCTAATGACCAGCCCTAAAGCTTCCATACCATACCTCCACCCCAGTCCTCCTACACCCCTGAACAGCATCTCTAATGACCAGCCCTAAAGCTTCCATACCATACCTCCACCCCAGTCCTCATACACCCCTGAACAGCATCTCTAATGACCAGCCCTAAAGCTTCCATACCATACCTCCACCCCAGTCCTCCTACACCCCTGAACAGCATCTCTCCCAGCCCTAAAGCTTCCATACCATACACCTCCACCCCAGTCCTCCTACACCCCTGAACAGCATCTCTCCCAGCCCTAAAGCTTCCATACCATACCTCCACCCCAGTCCTCCTACACCCCTGAACAGCATCTCTAATGACCAGCCCTAAAGCTTCCATACCATACACCTCCACCCCAGTCCTCCTACACCCCTCAACAGCATCTCTCCCAGCCCTAAAGCTTCCATACCATATCTCCATCCACAGTGGTTATGCATGTCTCTCTCCCTCTCTCTCTCTCTCTGAGAAGGAGGTTTGCATGTGAATGTGTTAATTAAGCTGTCCCAACCGCAGTGAGCCAAAATAGGACCCTCCAGCCGGGCGCTAAGGAAACAACAGTATTCATTTAGCTTCCTAAATGACACCCTATTCCCTGTATAGGGCACTACGTTTGACCATAACCCTATGGGCCCCTGGTCAAAAGTAGTGTACTATAAAGGGAATAGGGTACCAATTAGGAAGTAGCCTCAGCCTTCTTTAGCGGATGTTCTGCATTAAGATAATTCATGATCCTGATGACATCATCACTGCTCATTAGCACCTGATCTTCCCAAGGACCCCCTAATCTTGACCATGGGTCCATGACCTGAAGTTGGTGCACTAAGTAATGGAATAGGCCGGGTGCCATTTATTGTTTCAACTGCAGACAGGGTCAAAGGTTGCCGTTTTTCATCATGAGTCTTATTCTGGAGGCAGCTCTGTTGAGTGGTCACTAGCTAACGCAGCCACAAAGTTATAAAATCTGATTTGAAACGTAGCCCTAACCTTAACCACACAGCTAACTCTTAATGCCTAAAAAAAGCTATTTTTTTGTTTTCAATTTTGACTGCAGCTGGCCTATCTAAGGGGAAATCGCTCAGTTCTGTCTCCAGGACAAGACTCATGACAATAAAGGTCAACCTTTCTCCGTCTGGAGAAATTGCAATCAGCAGTTGAAACAATAACAAAGTGGATGCCCCATCCCTGTTTCGGTAGAAAAAACTGAGGGATGGGGCTGGAGATATGTAACCACTTTCAAATGCATAAACAGAGCTATGGATGCAAGGACTGACCATCCATTATATCAAGATGATAGTTTTAACCTTGTTTTGAAGCTATCATTTACTTTGTTTAAAAACGTTGGAGTAAAACAAGCTTCTATTTTGGGTTCTGACAGGGTACGACATGTGAACTAAGCTCATCAGGCATTTATAAGTTATGTTCTTCAAGAATCAATGGGTGCATATCATTAATTAATTAAAGTCCAAAAATTGATGTGGCAACAATTAATTTTATTCCGATCTCTTTTGCATTATTGTAGCCTTTTCTGTAGCCTGTCAACTATGTGTCTGTCTATCCCTGTTCTCTCCTCTCTGCACAGGCCATACAAACGCTTCACGCCACTAATCTGGTGGTCCCTGCGCGCACGACCCACGTGGAGTTCCAGGTCTCCGGCAGCCTCTGGAACTGCCGTTCTGCGGCCAACAAGGCAGAGTTAATCTCAGCCTATGCTACCCTCCAGTCCCTCGACTTCTTGGCGCTGACGGAAACACTCGATCCCTCCGATGTCAACAACTACAGACCAGTATCAATTCTTTATTTTCTCTCAAAAACTCTTGAGCGTGCCGTCTCTGGCCAACTCTCCTGCTATCTCTCTCAACTGAGACTGCTCTTCTCTGTGTCACGGAGGCTCTCCGCACTGCTAAAGCTAACGCTCTCTCCTCTGCTCTTATCCTTCTAGACCTATCTGCTGCCTTTGATACTGTGAACCATCAGATCCTCCTCTCCACCCTCTCCGAGTTGGGCATCTCCGGCGCTGCTCACTCTTGGATTGCGTCCTACCTGACAGGTCGCTCCTACCAGGTGGCGTGGCGAGAATCTGTCTCCGCACCACGTGCTCTCACCACTGGTGTCCCCCAGGGCTCAGTTCTAGGCCCTCTCCTATTCTCTCTATACACCAAGTCACTTGGCTCTGTCATATCCTCACATGGCCTCTCCTATCATTGCTACGCAGACGACACACAACTAATTTTCTCCTTTCCCCTTTCTGATAACCAGGTGGCAAATCGCATCTCTGCATGTCTGGCGGACATATCAGTGTGGATGTCGGATCACCACCTCAAGCTGAACCTCGGCAAGACGGAGCTGCTCTTCCTCCCGGGGAAGGACTGCCCGCTCTATGATCTCGCCATCACGGTTGACAACTCCATAGTGCTGAGCGATTAGCGCTTTTTGAGATCGGTTCGGTTTCAGTTTGATTATTTAAAAAATAATCATCATTTTCGATTTCCATTATTTTTTTAAACATTAAATGCATTATGATATAATGACGTTACAATGATTTTAGAGCTTTTTAAATGGAAATTCCAAAGCCAAAAATAGTGAACATTCAATTGCCAAATATTCCATTGTCTCGGTCAGGTCCACAATGGGTAGTATTATTTTTCATTCTTTAAAGTCATCATCTCATCTCTGCTCAGGCAGTAGCAGCCAGCCAGTCACCCCATACTGTACTGTCTTTAGTCATCCTATTTAGCAAGCCTGCCTAAGTATGCTGCAGAGCTGTCTGACCAAATCATTTACATTTTACATTTTAGTCATTTAGCAGACGCTCTTATCCAGAGTGACTTACAGTTAAGTGAGTGCATACATTTTTTTTTCATACTGGCCCCCCGTGGGAATTGAACCCACAACCCTGGCGTTGCAAACGCCATGCTCTACCAACTGAGCTACAGGGGACTGTTCTTCAAAGTAGACAACGTACACTTTCACCAACTGTCTCTGTACATTCCTCTCTCATGTGGTCTGTGTATATCTAACCTAATGTAGCAGGCGTAAAAGTATATCAGTCCAGAGATCTGTATATAATGACGAGATGCTCATGTCTCCGCCCTAACGACCGGGAGTCGTTGTTCTAAAGGCGACAAGCTTAGGTCCAAAATAAGCCCATAGAAACGCATTGTGTTATTTTGGACAGATTTTGGTAAGAGTGAAAGCTCTCGCTTCGCCTCTTCCTCTCTGTTCTGCCTCAGACGGAAAAAATGGCCACAATGGATTATGGTCATTGTAGTTAATTGCCACGTTTCTGCGCTGAACAAGGTTGAATATTTGCTTAATGAAAACTACAACTCACTTCAGCCCAGCGTCCCGCATAGTTCTTGACTTGATTTCTCAGATTTCTCTCGTGAATGAATTGATTTCTCTCTAGAGAAACTGCGCATTGGGCTCACAAAAAATAAACCAACTAAATGGAATTCAAGTAATTGAACCAACGTCGGTCAATTAGTTGTTTAAAAACCAAAAAAATAAATGAAATGTTTGTTAATCGTTCAGCACTAATATCTATATTTCTAGTGAGTCAAAAGTTGTGCATTATTTAAGGAATAGGGAGCCATTTGGGACGTAACATCGACGAGGAAGAACAGATGAGGTCCTCAATGGTTATCTGGTTTTTATTTTTTTATTTTTTTAGTCATTTAGCAGACGCTCTTATCCAGAGCGACTTACAGGAGCAATTAGGGTTAAGTGCCTTGCTTAAGGGCACATCGACAGATTTTTCACCTAGTCGGCTCAGGGATTAGAACCTGCGACCTTTCGGTTACTGGCACAACGCTCTTAACTACTAAGCTACCTGCCGCCCCTGGTTGTTGCTAGAACAGAGGAGGTCCTCAATGGTTATCTGGGTGTCGTGAGAACAGAGGAGGTCCTCAATGGTTATCTGGGTGTCGTGAGAACAGAGGATGCTATAACACTACACACACACACAGACAGACACACAGACAGACAGACAGACAGATACACACAAGCAAACAGAGATAGATATACAGCCTCCCCTCGTGTGGCAGGAGCATGCGGTGGTAAAGGTGCGAGTCGCCAGCTCACCGGCTCGCAGTCATCCGGCCGGAAACTATATAAACCCATCCACTACACTGGCAGCCTTCCAGAAAACACTGACTGCACTACGGGGCCACACACAGACACACACCCACCCACACACACACATCTGGTCCTTCTTAGAGAAAGTACATGTTTTGCAGCCAGGGAACCTCTAAAAAGTAGTTTCCATTGACTCCAGTGTGATTATTAACTTTCCGTTGATGTGCTGGCACAGTCAGCGACACAGTGACGTCAAGCACTGTCCTTCACCCAGACACCCCACATCATCAGCTGAGGAGGTCTCAGAGAGGGAGCGTGTGTTTACTTACTGCACAGGCCGATGATGTGGCTGCTGTCTTCATGGACAAACTTCTTAGTCACCGACTCCTCCATGATCTGTTTCACCTGTACAGACAGTCAAGACACAGGATCATTATTGTCATTACCATCATCATCATCACCATCATCATCATAATTACCATCATCATCATTATTACCATCATCATCAACCATGATCAACCATCATCACCATCGTCATCATTACTTTCATCGTCATCATTACAGTCATCATCACCATCACCTCGAATTGAGGGGGTATTTGGCATAAACCTTGTTAAATTTTCTGATTGCTAAAATTCTAATAGCTTGCCTAATTTCAGTTGAGGCAAAACACGCAAGTATATAGCGTAGAGAATCATTGTACCATCTAAACCGCTGTGAAATATATTTTCCATAACCAAAAATAATGTATTTTCAGCTGTTTGAAGCTGGTGTACAAAACCGAAAGTTAAAGATGCAAAAACTAAACTTAAGAACAGAGGTCACATGGCCCAAAACTGTTTGGCGGCCTCTTGACAGCGGAGAGAAAAAAAAACGTTTTTAAATGAATTCCTGCAATTCTACACATTTTGCCGTTTGGGGCGTAGAGAAAATGTTGCAGTTTTACAGCTTATTTACTGCAATTTTAACATTTTGACAGGGTGGAGAGAAATGTTTGCAGTTTAAATGTGGTCCTCTGTAGCTCAGCTGGTAGAGCATGGCGCTTGTAACGCCAGGGTAGTGGGTTCGATCCCCGGGACCACCCATACACAAAAAAGTTATGCACGCATGACTGTAAGTCGCTTTGGATAAAAGCGTCTGCTAAATGGCATATTATTATTAAATATGATATCCGAGTGAGAGTGACTAACAAAATCAAATGGGGGGCCCCGCGGTCAGTAGAGCCCTGCACGGGCATGAATTTTAAGCCTGAGTCCTACCCAGGCCCGATTGCTTCTGCCAAATTTAAAGGCCCGAAACCTGAAATAACTTCCTCCGTTAGTAAATCCATTAGCTGCTCCTCTCTGTCTGTCATTCGCTCCCTGCTCGGTCTGCATGCGCTCTGCTCATGGCGCTCCGACTCTGTGAGTATCTATAGCAACGGATCTGCTTGGGCTGCTCTGCTTAATTAAGAGACATGAGAGCAGTTAGCCGCTAGCTACATTTCGTCACAAAACTCAAGGAACATTACAATTTTCTTTAAATAATTCTGTCCTATTTTATATTTGACGAGGTTGAAGCCTTTTCTGACACCATGTTATGATCTCAGTGAGATATGACCGTACTGAGCAGCAGAGCACGAGGAAATGGCTCAGCTTCAAAATGTTAGTTATCAATTTAGTGTTACCCGAGCCCTACCTGCACCCTATTTATTGATGAAAGAACAGGCCCTACCTGGCCCTAATCCAATGTATAATGTCGGTGCCCGTCTGGTCAGGGGAGCAGAGCTCTACTGGTCGTTATTTCGACCATGATTACTACAAGTTTAGATAGCTGGCCGCTAGACTAATTTACCAATCTAAAAAAAAAAATGTTGACATGGGCTGAAAATGTATTCGCGAGCCTACAAAAGGGGGGCTGCGGCTGCTAGTTTCCCATCCCTGCTCTATGGGACGCACAAGGAGTGATACAGCTCTGGTTGTTCTCCTGCCAGAATGGCTGAGCGAGTGTGTGTGTGTGTGTGTGTGTGTGTATATGTGTGTGTGTGTGTGTGTGTGTGTGTGTGTGTGTGTGTGTGTGTGTGTGTGTGTGTGTGTGTGGTACTGAGGTCGTTAACACCTGTCATGCCACCTCTGACCTAGACAGAGATGAAGACTGCGTCTCTAATGGCACCCTATTCCCTACGTAGTGCACCACGGCCCATAGGGCTCTGGTCAAAAGTAGTGCACTAATATAGGGATTAGGGTGCCGTTTGGGACGCAGTCCGAGGTTGCCACTACATACCTTCCACCAATCATTCCAGATCAGTGATTACTCAGAGAGTAGCCAGAAAGGAACTGTAGCCTTTACCAGAAAGGAACTGTAGCCTTTACCAGAAAGGAACTGTAGCCTTTACCAGAAAGGGACTGTAGCCTTTACCAGAAAGGAACTGTAGCCTTTACCAGAAAGGAACTGTAGCCTTTACCAGAAAGGGACTGTAGCCTTTACCAGAAAGGGACTGTAGCCTTTACCAGAAAGGGACTGTAGCCTTTACCAGAAAGGAACTGTAGCCTTTACCAGAAAGGAACTGTAGCCTTTACCAGAAAGGGACTGTAGCCTTTACCAGAAAGGGACTGTAGCCTTTACCAGAAAGGAACTGTAGCCTTTACCAGAAAGGAACTGTAGCCTTTACCAGAAAGGAACTGTAGCCTTTACCAGAAAGGGACTGTAGCCTTTACCAGAAAGGAACTGTAGCCTTTACCAGAAAGGGACTGGGATTCTGTCTACTCCGTTCACACCCGAAGAAGCATTTCATGGGCTTTTCCCAAAGAGATCGATCCCTTTTAATTTAAAAGCTTTCAATAAGTTGCCCATCGGCAAGTTTCTAGTGATGAATCAGCTGCTACAAACCAATACAGGTGGCTGAAATCTGCTTACGCCAGACATCCCTAAGTTATCAACAGTAATAGGTCTGTCATTGTTGATCGAGCTGGAGATCGGAGGTTCAGGTGGATTATTACCAAGAGATTGCCCCTCAGGGATAAATACATTTTTTTTTTTTTTAATGAATTGAGGGTTTACCTACAGGGAGGTTTAAGTGATCAATCATTGATAGATTGATTGATTGTGTGGCTGAGGCAGGACATTAGTCGCTCTCTCAAAAATCTGATTTATTGAATTCTCCATGTGGTCAATATTAAAGGGCACTTTATTTAACATAATTTTAAAATGCATTTAAAATGCAATATTGGTGCACAATTTCTACTGAACATCTTAAAGGGGGATCCAAAAGGCTCTCTTTTCCTGGAATGACAATTTCAGTGAAATCAGTTAAAGCACTCATCCATCCTGTTCTTGGCATTTAAGGAATGACAGGTGACCAGCTGGAGACAAGACAACATGGAACTCTGTCACCTTCAGGGCCTTCAGAAAGTATTCATACACCTTGATTTATTCCACATTTTGTTGTGTTTGCCTGAATTTAAAATGGAATAATATAAATTTTTTCTCAACCATTTACACACAATAGCCCATAACGACTAAGTGAAAACATGTTTTTATACATTTTTGCGCATTTATTGAAAATGAAATACAACATTATCTAATTTACATACGTTTTCACACCCCTGAGTCAATACATGTTAGAATCACCTTTGTCAGCGATTACAGCTGTGAGTCTTTCTGGGTAAGTCTCTAAGAGCTTTGCACACCTATACTGAACAAAAATATAAACGCAACATGCAACAATTCCAACAATTTTTCTGAGTTACAGTTCATATAAGGAAATCAGGCAATTTAAATCAAATTCATTAGGCCCTAATCTATGGATTTCCCATGACTGGGCAGGGGCACAGCCATGGGTGGGCAAAGGCCCACTCACTTGGGAGCCAGGCCAACCCACTGGGAAGCCAATTCTTCTAGCTCTGTCAAGTTGATTGGTGATCATTGCTAGACAGCCATTTTCAAGTCTTGCCATAGATTTTCAAGCCTATTTAAGTCCAAACTGTAACTAGACCACTCAGCAACATTCAATGTCGTCTTGGTAAGCAACTCCAGTGTATATTTGGCCTTGTGTTTTAGGTTATTATCCTGCTGAAAGGTGAATTTGTCTCCAAGTGTCTGTTGGAAAGCAGACTGAAGCAGGTTTTCCTCTAGTATTTTGCTCCTTAGAGATAATTGAATGTGTGGGGTACAGAGATGAGATAGTCATTCAAAAATCATGTTAAACAATATTATCAAATCAAATTGTATTTGTCACATGCGCCGAATACAACAGTTGTAGACCTTACAGTGAAATGCTTACTTACAAGCCCTTAACCAACAATGCAGTTTTAAGATAAATCATTGAAAATTATTAAAAATAATAATTAAAGAGAAGCAGTAAAATAACAGTAGCGAGGCTATATACAGGTTGTTATCCTGGCACCACACGGCCAGGTCTCTGACCTCCTCCCTATAGGCTGTCTCATCGTTGTCGGTGATCAGGCCTACCACTGTTGTGTCATCAGCCAACTTATTGGTGTTGGAGTTGTTCTTGGCCACGCAGTCATGGGTGAACAGGGAGTACAGGAGGGGACTGAGCACGCATCACTGAGGGTCCCCCGTGTTGAGGATCAGCGTTGCAGATGTGTTGTTACATACCCTTACCACCTGGGGGCGGCCCGTCAGGAAGTCCAGGATCCAGTTGCAGAGGTAGGTGTTTAGTCCCAGGGTCCTTAGCTTAGTGATGAGCTTTGAGGGCACTATGGTGTTGAACGCTGAGCTGTAGTCAATGAACAGCATTCTCACATAGGTGTTCCTTTTGTCCAGATGTGAAAGGGCAGTGTGGAGTGCAATAGAGAATGCATCATCTGTGGATCTGTTGAGGCGGTATGCGAATTGGAGTGGGTCCAGGGTTTCTGGGATAATGGTGTTGATGTGAGCCATGACCAGCCTTTCAAAGCCCTTCATGGCTACAGACGTGAGTGCTACGGGTCAGTAGTCATTTAGGCAGGTTACCTTAGTGTTCTTGGGCACAGGGACTATGGTGGTCTGCTTGAAACATGTTGGTATTACAGACTCAGTCAGGGACATGTTGAAAATGTCAGTGAATACACTTTCCAGCTGGTCGGCGCATGCTCCGAGTACGCGTCCTGGTAATCTGTCTGGCCCTGCGGCCTTGTGAATGTTGACCTGTTTAAAGGTCTTACTCACATCGGCTACGGAGAGCGAGATCACACAGCTGGTGCTCTCATGCATGTGTTGCTTGCCTCGAAGCGTGCATAGAAGTGGTTTAGCTCGTCTGGTAGGCTCGTGTCACTGGGCAGCTCGCGGCTGTGCTTCCCTTTGTAGTCTGTAATAGTTTGCGAGCCCTGCCACATCCGACCAGCGTTGGAGCCGGTGTAGTATGATTCAGTCTTAGTCCTGTATTGACTCTTTGCCTGTTTGATGGTTCGTCGGAGGGCATAAGCGGGATTTCTTATAAGCGTCCGGGTTAGAGTCCTGCTCCTTGAAAGCAGCAGCTCTACCCTTTAGCTCAGTGCGGATGTTGCCTGTAATGGCTTCTGGTTGGGGTGTGTACGTACGGTCACTGTGGGGACGACGTCATCGATGCACTTATTGATGAAGCCAGTGACTGATGTGGTGTACTCCTCAATGCCATCGGAAGAATCCCGGAAGATATTCCAGTCTGTGCTAGCAAAACAGTCCTGTAGTTTAGCATCTACGTCATCTGACCACTTCTTTATTGACCGAGTCACTGGTGCTTCCTGCTTTAGTTTTTGCTTGTAAGCAGGACTGAGGAGGATAGAGTTATGGTCAGATTTGCCAAATGGAGGGCGAGGGAGAGCTTTGTATGCGTCTCTGTGTGTGGAGTAAAGGTGGTCTAGAGTTTTTTGTCTTCTGGTTGCGCATGTGACATGCTGGTAGAAATGAGGTAAAACGGATTAAAGTTTCCCTGCATTAAAGTCCCCGGCCACTAGGAGCGCTGCCTCTGCATGAGCGTTTTCCTGTTTGCTAATGGCCCTATACAGCTCATTGTGTGCGGTCTTAGTGCCAGCATCGGTTTGTGGTGGTAAATAGACGGCTACGAATAATACAGATGAGAACTCTCTTGGTAAATAGTGTGGTCTACATACAGCTTATTACAAGATACTCTACCTCAGGTGAGCAAAACCTCGAGACTTCCTTAATATTAGATTTCGTGCACCAGCTGTTGTTTACAAAATGTACACAGACATTTCAGCTTTTAATTTAAAAAAACATCATTCCGCTTTGACATGATGGGGTATTGTGTGTAGGCTGGTGACATCTACATTTAAGCTGTAACACAACAAACTGTGGAAAAGTCAAGGGGTGTGAATACTTTCTGAAGGGACTGGATATAGTGCACTACTTTGGACCAGAGCCCTGGCACCCTCTTCCCTATATAGTGCACTACTTTGGACCAGGGCCCTGGCACCCTATATAGTGCACTACTTTGGACCAGGGCCCTGGCACCCTATATAGTGCACTACTTTGGACCAAGGCCCTGGCACCCTCTTCCCTATATAGTGCACTACTTTGGACCAGAGCCCTGGCACCCTCTTCCCTATATAGTGCACTACTTTGGACCAGAGCCCTGGCACCCTCTTCCCTATATAGTGCACTACTTTGGACCAGGGCCCTGGCACCCTCTTCCCTATATAGTGCACTACTTTGGACCAGAGCCTATAACCTGTAGCTCTACAGTTGTTGGTGTGCTGATAATCCAATTTGGTCCAAAAGTAGTGCGCTATTTAGGGAATAGGGTGCCATTAGTATTTGAGTAACAATTTGCAATATTACAGTACAAACCTCAGGGAGAAGCTGGAGTTCTGCCTCCAAGGTAGTCTCTCTAAGTATGTCCCAAATGACACCCTATTCCCTATATAGTGCACTACTTTCTGGTCAAAAAAGTAGTGCACTATATAGGGAAAAGGGTGCCATTTGACTGTGTGTGTCAGACTGGCTGAGATAACTTAGTACCCAGCTGCATAATGAGAGGATATTTCTTCAGGGAAGAGACAGGGTAATGTGGTTTAGCCCCTCTGTGTGCAATATGGCAGTGAGGATGCCGGTGGAGCAGTGTGCATCCATGCGATTATAGTAAACAAAGAAATAGACTGTCTCAGAGAGATATCTTAGGTTTGGTTAAGTCTCTGCCATACAGTGATTCCCAGTACCAGTTTTGATGCTGTTGCACAGATTCATAGAATGAGACAGGTTCCAAGAAAGCAAAATCTGTAACACTTTGCAAAGGTTGATCGTAGGTAGTGGGCCCAAGAAGATGAATTTGGGGGCAGAGTGATCTACCATTAAATGATTGGGGCTTTACCCAGTCTCCCAGACTCTTATTCTCACCATTCCATCTCCCTGTCAGTCACTCTAAACTCATCTCCCTGTCAGTCACTCTAAACCCATCTCCCTGTCAGTCACTCTAAACCCATCTCCCTGTCAGTCACTCTAAACCCATCTCCCTGTCAGTCACTCTAAACCCATCTCCCTGTCAGTCACTCTAAACCCATCTCCCTGTCAGTCACTCTAAACCCATCTCCCTGTCAGTCACTCTAAACCCATCTCCCTGTCAGTCACTCTAAACCCATCTCCCTGTCAGTCACTCTAAACCCATCTCCCTGTCAGTCACTCTAAACCCATCTCCCTGTCAGTCACTCTAAACTCATCTCAGTGAAAGCCTCATAATGGTCAGATGATTCACCAACCCTATCATATCCTTCCTGCTACAGTCCTTGGTGAGAGGGAGTGATGGCTCTGCTACAGTCCTTGGTGAGAGGGAGTGATGGCTCTGCTACAGTCCTTGGTGAGAGGGAGTGGTGGCTCTGCTACAGTCCTTGGTGAGAGGGAGTGATGGCTCTGCTACAGTCCTTGGTGAGAGGGAGTGATGGCTCTGCTACAGTCCTTGGTGAGAGGGAGTGATGGCTCTGCTACAGTCCTTGGTGAGAGGGAGTGATGGCTCTGCTACAGTCCTTGGTGAGAGGGAGTGATGGCTCTGCTACAGTCCTTGGTGAGAGGGAGTGATGGCTCTGCTACAGCCTTGGTGAGAGGGAGTGATGGCTCTGCTACAGTCCTTGGTGAGAGGGAGTGATGGCTCTGCTACAGCCTTGGTGAGAGGGAGTGATGGCTCTGCTACAGTCCTTGGTGAGAGGGAGTGATGGCTCAGCTACAGTCTTGGTGAGAGGGTGTGATGGCTCTGCTACAGTCCTGGTGAGAGGGAGTGTGGCTCTGCTACAGTCCTTGGTGAGAGGGAGTGATGGCTCTGCTACAGCCCTTGGTGAGAGGGAGTGATGGCTCTGCTACAGCCCTTGGTGAGAGGGAGTGATGGCTCTGCTACAGTCCTTGGTGAGAGGGAGTGATGGCTCTGCTACAGTCCTTGGTGAGAGGGGAGTGATGGCTCTGCTACAGTCCTTGGTGAGAGGGAGTGATGGCTCTGCTACAGTACTTGGTGAGAGGGAGTGATGGCTCTGCTACAGCCCTTGGTGAGAGGGAGTGATGGCTCTGCTACAGCCCTTGGTGAGAGGGAGTGATGGCTCTCTCAACACAATGGGCAAGAAGAGAGTTTCTCCAGGATGGTAACAGCATGACCATAAACCCTTCAGACTAGTCAGCACCATGATCATAATGATCTTCTGTCATTACTAAGCCTGTTGAGTGTCGTGACCAATCCCATCCACAACCAGTAAATGACCATGATTATGACCCTGGACCGTTTGGACTAGCCACTGTCTATGTAATGGTTTGACCATGGACCGTTTGGACTAGCCACTGTGACTCGAACCAGAAAGAATGACTCTGTAGTGTCGTGGTTAAGAGCATTGGGTGTTGAAAGGATATAGAGTACAACTAAATAGCACCGTCTTTGGGGAGTAGTATCAGTATTATTACATCATCAAGACCATATGTACACAGCTGTCTCTCTCATGCACACAGAGAGAGAGAGAGAGAGAGAGAGAGAGAGAGAGAGAGAGAGAGAGAGAGAGAGAGAGAGAGAGAGAGAGAGAGAGAGAGAGAGAGAGAGAGAGAGAGAGAGAGAGAGAGAGAGAGAGAGAGAGAGAGAGAGAGAGAGAGAGAAAGAAAGAGAGATGATTCTCCAATTACATTGAATGAACTACAGGACAAAATACAAACCCTCCAACCCAAAAATGCCTGTGGTGTTGATGGTATCCTACATGAAATGATAAAAAACATACAGACCACAAATTCTAATTGGCTATACTTAAACTCTTTAACATCATCTCAGCTCTGGCATCTTTTCCAATATTTGGAACAAAACACTGATCATCCCAATCCACAAAAGTGGTGATTAATTTGAGCCCAAAAATTACAGTGGAATCTGCATCAACAGCAGACTCCAAAATGTCCTCAGTGAAAACAATGTCCTCAGCAAATGTCAAATTGGCTTCTTAGCAAAATACCGTACGACAGACCACGTATACACCCTGCACACCCTTATTGACAAACAAACAAAAGCAAAGTCTTCTAATACTTTGTTGACTTCAAAAAAGCTTTTGATTCAATTTGGCATGAGGGTCTGTTATACAACTGATGGAAAGCGGTTGTTAGGGGAAAAACATATGACATAAAATCAATGTACACAAACAGAAAGTATGCAGGTAAAATTAGCAATAAACACACATATTTATTTCCTCAGCCCCGTGGGGTGAGACAGGGATGCAGCGTGATCCCCACCCTCTTCAACATACAGTATATATCAATAAATTGGCGAGGGCACTAGAACAGTCTGCAGCACCCGGCCTCACCCTACTACAATCGGAAGTCAAATGTCTATTGTTTGCTGATGATCTGGTGCTTCTGTCCCCAAACAAAGGAGGGCCTACAGCAGCACATAGATCTTCCGCACAGATTCTGTCAGGCCTGGGCCCTGACAGTGAATCTCTGTAAGACAAAAATAATGGTATTACAAAAAATATCTAGTTGCCAGGACAACAAAATACAGATTCTATCTAGACAACGTTGCCCTAGAGCACACAAAAAACTATACCTACCTCGGTCTAAACATCAGCACCACAGTTAACTTCCACAAGGCTGTGAACGCAATAAGGGATTTCTATGCCATCAAAAGTAACATAAAACTCGACATCCCAATTAGGATCTGGCTAAAAATACTTGAATCAGTTATAGAACCCATTGCCCTTTATGGTTGTGAGGTCTGGGGTCCGCTCACCAACCAAGAATTCACAAAATGGGACAAACACCCAATTGAGACTCTGCATGCAGAATTCTGCAAAAATATACAGTACTTTGTGTTCAACGCAAAACCCAAACACCGCATGCAGAGCAGAATTAGGACTACACCCGCTAGCTTTCAAAATCCAGAAAAGAGCTGTTAAATTCTACAACCACCTAAAGGAAGCGATGACCACACATTCCACCAAAAAGCCCTCACCTTAGAGAGAGAGATTAACCTAGAGAAGAGTCACCTCAGCCAGCTGGTCCTGGGCTCTGTTCACAAAGAGACCCCACAGAGCCCCAGGAAAGCAACACAATTAGACCCAACCAAATATGAGAAAGCAAAAAGATAACTGTTTGACACACTGGAAATAATATACCAAAAAAACTGGAATGCTCTCTGGCCCTAAACAGAGAGTACACCGTGGCAAAATACCTGACCACTGTGACTGACATAAAATTAAGAAAATCCTTGACTATGTACAGACTCAGTGAGCATAGCCTTGCTATTGGCGAAACACCTACAGTGCATTCGGAAAGTATTCAGACCCCTTCATTTTTTCCACATTTTGTTACGTTACAGCCTTATTCTAAAATGGATTAAATAAACATCCTCATCAATATACACCCCATAATGACAAAATGAAAACAGGTTTAGATTTCTTAGCAAATGTATTAAGAATAAAAAATTGAAATACCTTATTTACATAAGTATTCAGACCCTTTGCTATGAGACTCGAAATTGAGCTCAGGTGCATCCTGTTTCCATTGATCATCCTTGAGATGTTTCTACAACTTGATTGGAGTCCACCTGTTGTAAATTCAATTGATTGGACATTATTTGGAAAAGCACACACCTGTCTATATAAGGTCCCACAGTTGACAGTGCATGTCAGAGCAAAAACCAAGCCATGAGGTCGAAGGAATTGTCCGTAGAGCTCCGAGACAGGATTGCGTTGAGGCACTGATCTGGGGAAGGGTACCAAAAATGTATACAGCATTGAAGATCTCCAAGAACACAGTGGCCTCCATCATTCTTAAATGGAAGAAGTTTGGAACCACCAAGACTCTTACTAGAGCTGGCCGCCCGGCCAAACTGAGCAATCGGGGGAGAAGGGCCTTGGTCAGGGAGGTGACCAAGAACCCGATGGTCACTCTGACAGACCTCCAGAGTTCCTCTGTGGAGATGGGAGAGCCTTCCAGAAGGACAACCATCTCTGCAGCACTCCAACAAATCAGGCCTTTATGGTAGAGTGGCCTGACGGTAGCCACTCCTCAGTAAAAGGCACATGACAGCCCACTTGGAGTTAGCCAAAAGGCACCTAAAGGACTCAGACCATGAGAAACAAGATTCTCTGGTCTGATGAAACCAAGATTGAACTCTTTGGCCTGAATGCCAAGTGTCACGTCTGGAGGAAACCTGGCATGATCCCTACGGTGAAGCATGGTGGTGGCAGCATCATGCTGTGGGGATGTTTTTCAGCGGCAGGGAATGGGAGACTAGTCAGGAGAGGGAAAGATGAACGGAGCAAAGTACAGAGAGATCCTTGATGAAAACCTGCTCCAGAGCGCAAAGGACATCAGACTGGGGTGAAGGTTCACCTTCCAACAGGACAACGACCCTAAGCACACAGCCAAGACAACGCAGGAGTGGCTTTGGGATAAGTCTCTGAATGTCATGACTGGCCCAGCAGAGCCGGACTTGAACCAGATCGAACATCTTGGAGAGACCTGAAAATCAGCTGTGCAGCGACGCTCCCCATCCAACCTGACAGAGCTTGACAGGATCTGCAGAGAAGAATGGGAGAAACTCCCTAAATACAGGTGTGCCAAGCTTGTAGCGTCATACCCAAGAAGACTCAAGGCTGTAATCGCTGCCAAAGGTGCATCAACAAAGTACTGAGTAAAGGGTCTGAATACTTAAGTAAATGTAATATTTCCATTTTTGTTTTTGTTTTTGTGCAAACATTTCTAAAAATCTGTTTTTGCTTTGTCATTATGGGGTATTGTGTGCAGATTGATGAGGAAAATAAACAATTTAATCCATTTCAGAATAAGTCTAACGTAACAAAATGTGGAAAAGGTCAAGGGGTCTGAATACTTTCCGAAGGCGCTGTATGTGTGTCACAGCAAGAAAAGGGCAACCAGTGGAGCACAAACATTTATCTGTTTATTTATCTTCCCCAACTATTCGTACTACAGCTAT
>NW_028162936.1:0-1000 GCF_964263955.1 Coregonus lavaretus | reverse complement strand
GAAAGCTTTATAGGTAGTCTGGATGAGGAAATGAACACTGAAAAGCTTTATATGTAGTCTGGATGAGGAAATGAACACTGGAAAGCTGTATAGGTAGTCTGGATGAGGGAATGAACACTGAAAAGCTTTATATGTAGTCTGGATGAGGAAATGAACACTGGAAAGCTTTATAGGTAGTCTGGATGAGGAAATTAACACCGGAAAGCTTTATAGGTAGTCTGGATGAGGAAATGAACACTGGAAAGCTTTATAGGTAGTCTTGATGAGGAAATTAACTCTGGAAAGCTTTATAGGTAGTCTGGATGAGGAAATTAACTCTGGAAAGCTTTATAGGTAGTCTGGATGAGGAAATTAACTCTGGAATGCTTTATAGGTAGGGCCAGGAGTTATTCATGACCAGAAAACAAGGGAATTTTAGAAGAACAAGAATCAGAATGAGACCGATAGGCTGTGTTACACAGGCAGCCCAATTCAGATCTTTTTTCCACTAATTGGTCTTTTGACTAATTACATCAGATCTTTTCACATCAGAATTTTTTCAGAGCTGATCTGATTGGTCCAAAGACCAATTAATAAAAAAAAAGGTCAGAATTGGATTGGCTGTCTAAACACAGCCATATCGGCCTGATATAATTTAATGTCATCCAAGATTGTGGCCGATTCCTACTGTGTCGCTTTGGGCTGTACGTACAGTGTTACAGGTGAACATACATATGGTTCCATACATATGGTTTGTGATTATTTTGCGTGGTTATTGCCACCATGTCCAGTGGCTGTGCCGTAAAGGTGCTATGATTGCTACAATGGCAGTCGGATGTGGATATGGTTTATGAATGTGGGAAATATTAAACCACAAGAGTCACACACTGGAAAAGCTAGTTTGCGTTCGCTCATTTACATGGAGTGTTAAAATGGAGGCCTCTTTACAGAGCAGAGCAAGCCTTGGATCTAACCAGACACCATGCTTTTCCATTTCTACTCCACACTGCAAGATGTCTGC
>NW_028162937.1:305000-310797 GCF_964263955.1 Coregonus lavaretus | reverse complement strand
AGATGCTGATGGAAGTGGTGTTGGAGGGCCAGTAGGAGGGATGGGAGACCAGATGCTGATGGAAGTGGTGTTGGAGGGCCAGTAGGAGGTCCCTGGATGGCAGACCAGATGCTGATGGAAGTGGTGTTGGAGGGCCAGTAGGAGGTCCCTGGATGGGAGACCAGATGCTGATGGAAGTGGTGTTGGAGGGCCAGTAGGAGGTCCCTGGATGGGAGACCAGATGCTGCTGGAAGTGGTGTTGGAGGGCCAGTAGGAGGTCCCTGGATGGGAGACCAGATGCTGATGGAAGTGGTGTTGGAGGGCCAGTAGGAGGTCCCTGGATGGGAGACCAGATGCTGATGGAAGTGGTGTTGGAGGGCCAGTAGGAGGTCCCTGGATGGGAGACCAGATGCTGATGGAAGTGGTGTTGGAGGGCCAGTAGGAGGTCCCTGGATGGGAGACCAGATGCTGATGGAAGTGGTGTTGGAGGGCCAGTAGGAGGTCCCTGGATGGGAGACCAGATGCTGATGGAAGTGGTGTTGGAGGGCCAGTAGGAGGTCCCTGGATGGGAGACCAGATGCTGATGGAAGTGGTGTTGGAGGGCCAGTAGGAGGGATGGGAGACCAGATGCTGATGGAAGTGGTGTTGGAGGGCCAGTAGGAGGGATGGGAGACCAGATGCTGATGGAAGTGGTGTTGGAGGGCCAGTAGGAGGTCCCTGGATGGCAGACCAGATGCTGATGGAAGTGGTGTTGGAGGGCCAGTAGGAGGGATGGGAGACCAGATGCTGATGGAAGTGGTGTTGGAGGGCCAGTAGGAGGTCCCTGGATGGGAGACCAGATGCTGATGGAAGTGGTGTTGGAGGGCCAGTAGGAGGTCCCTGGATGGGAGACCAGATGCTGCTGGAAGTGGTGTTGGAGGGCCAGTAGGAGGTCCCTGGATGGGAGACCAGATGCTGATGGAAGTGGTGTTGGAGGGCCAGTAGGAGGGATGGGAGACCAGATGCTGATGGAAGTGGTGTTGGAGGGCCAGTAGGAGGTCCCTGGATGGGAGACCAGATGCTGCTGGAAGTGGTGTTGGAGGGCCAGTAGGAGGTCCCTGGATGGGAGACCAGATGCTGATGGAAGTGGTGTTGGAGGGCCAGTAGGAGGTCCCTGGATGGGAGACCAGATGCTGATGGAAGTGGTGTTGGAGGGCCAGTAGGAGGTCCCTGGATGGGAGACCAGATGCTGATGGAAGTGGTGTTGGAGGGCCAGTAGGAGGTCCCTGGATGGGAGACCAGATGCTGATGGAAGTGGTGTTGGAGGGCCAGTAGGAGGTCCCTGGATGGGAGACCAGATGCTGATGGAAGTGGTGTTGGAGGGCCAGTAGGAGGTCCCTGGATGGGAGACCAGATGCTGATGGAAGTGGTGTTGGAGGGCCAGTAGGAGGTCCCTGGATGGGAGACCAGATGCTGATGGAAGTGGTGTTGGAGGGCCAGTAGGAGGTCCCTGGATGGGAGACCAGATGCTGATGGAAGTGGTGTTGGAGGGCCAGTAGGAGGTCCCTGGATAGGAGACCAGATGCTGATGGAAGTGGTGTTGGAGGGCCAGTAGGAGGTCCCTGGATGGCAGACCAGATGCTGATGGAAGTGGTGTTGGAGGGCCAGTAGGAGGTCCCTGGATGGGAGACCAGATGCTGATGGAAGTGGTGTTGGAGGGCCAGTAGGAGGTCCCTGGATGGGAGACCAGATGCTGCTGGAAGTGGTGTTGGAGGGCCAGTAGGAGGTCCCTGGATGGGAGACCAGATGCTGATGGAAGTGGTGTTGGAGGGCCAGTAGGAGGTCCCTGGATGGGAGACCAGATGCTGATGGAAGTGGTGTTGGAGGGCCAGTAGGAGGTCCCTGGATGGGAGACCAGATGCTGATGGAAGTGGTGTTGGAGGGCCAGTAGGAGGTCCCTGGATGGCAGACCAGATGCTGATGGAAGTGGTGTTGGAGGGCCAGTAGGAGGTCCCTGGATGGGAGACCAGATGCTGATGGAAGTGGTGTTGGAGGGCCAGTAGGAGGTCCCTGGATGGGAGACCAGATGCTGCTGGAAGTGGTGTTGGAGGGCCAGTAGGAGGTCCCTGGATGGGAGACCAGATGCTGATGGAAGTGGTGTTGGAGGGCCAGTAGGAGGGATGGGAGACCAGATGCTGATGGAAGTGGTGTTGGAGGGCCAGTAGGAGGTCCCTGGATGGGAGACCAGATGCTGCTGGAAGTGGTGTTGGAGGGCCAGTAGGAGGTCCCTGGATGGGAGACCAGATGCTGATGGAAGTGGTGTTGGAGGGCCAGTAGGAGGTCCCTGGATGGGAGACCAGATGCTGATGGAAGTGGTGTTGGAGGGCCAGTAGGAGGTCCCTGGATGGGAGACCAGATGCTGATGGAAGTGGTGTTGGAGGGCCAGTAGGAGGTCCCTGGATGGGAGACCAGATGCTGATGGAAGTGGTGTTGGAGGGCCAGTAGGAGGTCCCTGGATGGGAGACCAGATGCTGATGGAAGTGGTGTTGGAGGGCCAGTAGGAGGTCCCTGGATGGGAGACCAGATGCTGATGGAAGTGGTGTTGGAGGGCCAGTAGGAGGTCCCTGGATGGGAGACCAGATGCTGATGGAAGTGGTGTTGGAGG
Organism: Coregonus lavaretus; assembly: GCF_964263955.1. Taxonomy (NCBI): domain Eukaryota; kingdom Metazoa; phylum Chordata; class Actinopteri; order Salmoniformes; family Salmonidae; genus Coregonus; species Coregonus lavaretus. The sequence continues at coordinate 308,174 of NW_028162937.1, read as the reverse complement.
GCCAGTAGGAGGGATGGGAGACCAGATGCTGATGGAAGTGGTGTTGGAGGGCCAGTAGGAGGCACTCTTTCCTCTGGTCAAAGAAATAAATAATATATATACAGTGCCTTAGGAAAGTATTCAGACCCCTTGACTTTTTCCACATTTTGTTAGGTTACAGACTTATTCTAAAATTGATTAAATCGTTTTTTTCCTCATCAATCTTCACACAATACCCCATAATGACAAAGCAAAAACAGGTTTTTATACATTTTTGCTAATTTATATAAATAAATAAAAACTGAAATATCACATTTACATAAGTATTCAGACCCATTACTCAGTACTTTGTTGAAGCACCTTTGGCAGCGATTACAGCCTAGAGTCTTCTTGGGTATGACTCTACATGCTTGGCACACCTGTATTTGGGGAGTTTCTCCCATTCTTCTCTGCAGATCCTCTCAAGCTCTGTCAGGTTGGATGGGGAGCGTTGCTTCACAGCTATTTTCAGGTCTCTCCAGAGATGTTCGATCGGGTTCAAGTCCGGGCTCTGGCTGGGACACTCAAGGACATTCAGAGACTTGTCCCAAAGCCACTCCTGCGTTGTTTTGGCTATGTGCTTAGGGTCGTTGTCCTGTTGGAAGGTGAACCTTCGTCCCAGTCTGAGGTCCTGAGCCCTCTGGAGCAGGTTTTCATCAAGGATCTCTCAGTATTTTGCTCCGTTCATCTTTGCCTCGATCCTGACTAGTCTCCCAGTCCCTGCCGCTGAAAAACACCCCCACAGCATGATGCTGCCACCACCATGCTTCACCGTAGGGATGGTGCCAGGTTTCCTCCAGACGTGACGCTTGGCATTCAGGCCAAAGAGTTGAATCTTGGTTTCATCAGACCAGAGAATCTTGTTTCTCATGGTCTGAGAGTCTTTAGGTGCCTTTTGGCAAACTCCAAGTGGGCTGTCATGTGCCTTTTACTGAGGAGTGGCTTCCGTCTGGCCACTCTACTATAAAGGCCTGATTGGTGTAGTGCTGCAGAGATGGTTGTCCTTTTGGAAGGTTCTCCCATCTCCACAGAGAAACTCTAGAGCTCTGTCAGAGTGACCATCGGGTTCTTGGTCACCACCCTGACCAAGGCCCTTCTCCCCCGATTGCTCAGTTTGGCCGGGTGGCCAGCTCTAAGAAGAGTCTTGGTGGTTCCAAACTTCTTCCATTTGAGAATTATAGGGGACCTTCAATGCTTCAGACATTGTCTACGGACAATTCCTTCGACCTCATGGCTTGGTTTTTGCTCTGACATGCCCTGTCAACTGTGGGACCTTATATAGACAGGTGTGTGTCTTTCCAAATCATGTCCAATCAATTGAATTTATCACAGCTGGACTCCAATCAAGTTGTAGAAACATCTTAAGGATGATCAATGGAAACAGGATGCACTTGAGCTCAATTTCGAGTCTCATAGCAAAGGGTCTGAATACTTATGTAAATAAGGTATTTATGTTTTTTATTTTTAATACATTTGCAAACATTTCAAAGATTCTGTTTTCGCTTTGTCATTATGGGGTATTGTGTGTAGATTACTGAGGATTATTTAATCAATTTTAAAATAAGGCTGTAACGTAACCAAATGTGGAAAAAGTCAAGGGGTCTAAATACTTTCCGAAGGCACTGTATATCCCAATGCTGTCTTTCGGATGGGACGTTAAACAGGTTTCCTGACTCTCTGTGGTCACTAAAGATCCCATGGCACTTATCGTAAGAGTAAGTGTGTTAACCCTGGTGTCCTGGCTAAATTCCCAATCTGGCCATCATGGCCACATAATCATCCCCATCTTCCAATTGGCTCATTTCTTCTCTCTCCTTTAACTAGTCCCCAGGTCGTTGCTGTAAATGAGAATGTGTTCTCAGCCAACTTACCGGGTAAAATAAAATAAATGCTGTTTTGAATACCCTAAACTGAGTGTTTGTTTTGTGTTTTCCAGGATAGTCTGTGAGATGGATGCTGCCCCAGCAGACAGCAAGCCTGGACCAGTCCAACTGTGTGTCGGGGAATGCAGACCTGCGCTCAAGACTCGCTCTTCCCAACTCTACTCCTTCGTGGTAAGACTCTAAACACTAACAGTCAGTAAATTAAGTGTTTTTATTGTGTGTGTTTTTCCCCAATTTAGCTGAGTTGTATTACACTAGTTCTTCTGATTCACTGTATTACAAATGCTAAATGAAGTTTAACTCTACTGGCTGAACACTATTAAAACTCAAACATTTTAGAATGAGGAAGAAGTAGTATTTCTCCTATCGCTCTTTGATGTCTATCACCATTGTCATCCTGAAAGACAGAAAATAAGTCATGAAAATCCTACCATTGAAATAATGAAGCCTTTTCTTGATTGTTGAAATACTGCATAGCCTAGTGATTACCACAGAAGTGCCCAGGGAATCAGCAGTTAATATATGGATAATAGGTGTTGTTAATAGAATAAATGGGAAGACAGCAGCTATGCTACACACCTGTATGTCACCCATACTAAAGCTAGCTTGCAGCTAACTGATAATCAAACATTCCCATTCACACACTCCCGATTAGCCACCCCTTAACAATTAACAACCGCTAGTAATTACCTGCACTGTTTAGCCTGTCCCCTGAATTGTACAGCACTGGGCGAGGAACAGTGTATGTGTGATGTTTGTGTGTGTGTACTGATGCTTTTGTCACCCATAATTCATGTTGCCGCTCAGGGACATCATCACAGCGCTGTGTGTGTGGGTACTGCAGTACTTTACCTGCAATTCCCTGATATCACAGCACCGTTAAAGAAAATGACACATAGCAAAAGCTATCTTCAATTTTGTAGACCACAAAACACACTCCCCATGTGGCTGCCTGTTTCACAAAGCTATACAGACAGGAAGTATGACAAAGAACAATGTAAATGGAGTGTGTGTTTTGCATCTTTGTCTGTGTGTGTGTGCGTGTGTGTGTGTGCATGTGTCTTTGTCTGTGTGTGTCTGTGTGTGGGTCCATCAATGCGTGGGTCGGTAGCACTCAGGAGCAGTCTGTACTCTGTTTCATCAGTGTGTCTCAAGATACCAGCCTAGCAGGCAGACTGTGTGGATGTATGTATGTATGTATGTCCGTCCGTCCGTCCGTCCTCTGATGACAGGCAGGCAGACAGAACCGGGCTCCTGTTAACACTAGTTATTT